>NC_134485.1:162274571-162574571 GCF_040206685.1 Ascaphus truei
ATTTGGGTCTTCCGCCATCCTTTTAACCTTCTCATAGAGATTCAGGCATTCTCTTTCCATATGAAGCGTCACATCATAGATGCCCTGCCGTGCGAAATCCTGTAGGCAGAACACCTTTTCTGCGTCCACACCGGTTTTCCGCAGCACCTCCTCGACGATGAACTTCAATCCAAAGCGATATCTTCCCTCTGCATCGATCTCAAAACGAACCGTATTCTTGAGATGCGCGCCTGTCACCATCTTTCTTCTGTCGCCTTCCTAGGAAGCTCGGGATGGCGTGCCCCCCTAATAGCAGCAAGTGACTTTAGACTCAGAGGAGCCGATGCCACAGGGCCAAGGGGCACAGTCCCAGCTACACAGCTGTTTCGACCTTTATGGGTCTCATCAGTGTGGGGTTGGTTAACTGGGTATGCACAGAAGCTAAAGGATGGGGTTTAACTGAGTTAAGTTATGGTGAGTAAAAAAAGTGGCAAAAACCCTCCACAGCAATGCAAATATGCAAATGTAAATACAACTGTATACTCATCTGCATGTCTTAGGCAGGTCTGCAACCCCGCCTTTCACCATTATCATCCAGTACACAGCACTTCCACTGCAGCAAGGGATTCTGGGAAATGACATGCAAATGAGCACACAGTGCCACTTTTTGCTTCAAAAACCATTTTTAACATGGTTCTATATATATATATATATATATATATATATATATATATATATTCAGCATTAACATTTTAAGATGTAAAATGTATATAATCTTAGATGAATATGTACGTATATGTGGTTATTAGTTTAGAGTATATAAGAATAATGCTACTAATATCCTACGAGATAAACCGGTGCATCTAAAATAGCCAATATATACAAAAAATTAATCATTCACATTTTTATATAATTTACAATTGTGTAGAATATTAATCATTATTAGATTAATAATATGTATACACATATTAATATGTGTATATTATGTTAGATGTTAGATCAGGAGTAGTCAACTCCAGTCTTCAAGGGCTACCAGCAGGTTAGGTTTTCAGCATATCCTTGCTTTAGCACAGGTGACTCAATCTTCGTCTGAGCCACTGATTGAGCCACCTGTGTTGAAGCAGGGATATCCTGAAAACCTGACCTGTTGGTAGCCCTTTAGGACTGGAGTGTTAGATGATAGAAGGATAATGTTACTATTATCCTATGAGATAAACAAATGCCTCTAAAATATCCAAGCTATACAATAAATTAATCATTAACATTATTTACAATGCATATGTTACATATTACTCTAATAATAAGCTATGTGTTAATGTGTATATTGTGTCAGATGATACAAAAATAATATTACTCATACTATGAGATAAATGAGTGAACCAGAATGTGTTTCTGGTCAGAATGCTCTGTCACCTAATGTTACCTTTACCCCCACATAAGTAAACATAGGCTGCGGCCAGGGTGGAGCGGACCGCGCGCTCACGCCCAGCGCGATCAGAGTGATAATTCTGAATGCCCTCGTGCAGGGTGAAGGTGCATGCGCGTACACGTGCCCGTGCGCTTGCTGCTCGGCGAGACAACCAAATTTGATTTGACTGCTCACTGCTGCATCACGTGAGCGGTTCACCCAATGAGGGCATACCAGCTTTGTGATCCCCTGAAATCCCCCCCCCACCCTCGTGCACGCAATTAGCTGGCCAGAAATTACCCGGCCGAGCAAAGCGCATGACGTCACGGTACTTGAGTGCCAGCGTGCCTGCTCCCAGCCTGGCCGCAGTCTTATACACTCTTTGAACACTTGCAGCTTTGCCATTCAAAGCCAGGTTAAGTATGTGGTGTGTGAGCTGGCAAGAGAAACTTGATGCCATTTCAAAAGTGAAAATACTTTAGGGGTTTCGAAATTAGTACTTTTCAGATAAGAAGCAGGATACTGTAAGTATCCAAGCAACAGGCACCTGGGTTAGGTCGTAAAGTCTCAGCTAGCTTATCTTGTATACTTCCCAACACACACAATCATATACATGTACATGTAATATATATATATATATATATATATATATATATATATATATATATATATAAAATCAAAACATCAATAGACAATACCGTTCTGTGGCTAACACAATGCTTTTATTTGTGTGAGCTTTCGAGATACACTGATCTCTTCTTCCGGCGGCGATGTTACAATGAATGAAGCAAGCAAAGGGTATACTTAAGAACAGTGTCTCTTGGAATGTTATCTGTGCTTGTCCCTCCCCCATGTGTAGATGTGATTTATGGCTAGAGGTGTTAAATGGTTAGTGAAAGTTAGTGATGTAAGAGTGTGTGTGTGTATATGTGTGAATATAAATGAATGGCGAGCCCACAGTGTATACAGTGCTTTACAAAAGGTGTGTGTGGAGTGGGAGTTAATATAAATGGTGTGGGTAGGTGTGAAAATGTGAGAGATTGTAGCATAACTAAAAGTGTGTGTAGATACTATGTGGTCCCTATTGGTGTATAGGGATGGAAAAACAAGGAGTGTTTTAGCTACCATTTGATGTGTCATGTGGGGTTTTGAGAAGTGTTCTCATTGGTTGATTGTATGATTTGTGTGCACTGGTGGGGGTATAAGTTGTAGTGGTCTTCATTCTAACACTGTATGACCCTGAGGAAGGTTCCGTTTGTAGGAACCGAAACGTTGGTTTTTGTGTTTTAATACACTTTTGCATTTCTACCCGTGTGTGCTGTCTCTCCTTACTGGATCATCATCTTTTATGACTTTCTATGGGACAAGCATCTGGATTTCCTAATGTTTATGTGTGTGCCAGCTGCGAATAGATTTTCATTTTATTCTTTATGAACTGTGCACCCAATTTATTGCTATACTGTTGTTCATTTGCTTTTGCTCAGTATTGGAACTTTTTTCTGGATTGGAGCTATATTGTATATATTGAGGGTTACTTTGTAACTCATTTCTCCTGTTTGATATGGATGAATTTGCGGACTTCGCTGGGATATTCACCACACTATCAGATACGGCTGGCTACAGTGATGCCGAGATTGTCAGCATTAGATATGTTGAATCCTTTGAAGCAGTACTTGGGCCAGACAAGGCGGTAGATGTATATAATGAATTGATTAAACTAAAAAAGCGGGAGGTTGATTACTATCTCCATGGCGTCACGCTTTCACACTACCATAAAGAGAGGATGCTTCCACGTGGATTTAGAATAAAAAACTAGCCGACCAGTGAACGCACAGATGGATTTTTGTAAGAAATGGATAGCCATACTGAATAAGTGTTCTTTTGACCTTACGATACTTGTAATAGAACAATCCAGTAAGGAGATTGTAAAAATCAAGAAGGACATTGATAGCATTATGACCAGACATGGTGATGTCCTGACTGCAGATACTAACACGGACTGGACGGATAAAATCCAAACAACAATTGATTCCTACCTTGAGAATCTGATTAAATACAAAAAAGAGAAATTGCGCCTAGTCAAGGCAGACTATAAGGAACGCAAGGTCTATCGGTGGGTGTTGGGTCTAGGTGATTCTGCGGCAGGAAGGGGTAATGGTAGAAGAAACATGTCACGACAAAAAAGAGATTCTCGTAAGAAGAAGGGTTACACTACGAGTGATACTGACTTATCGGATAACGCTGAAAGTGCCAATACAGAACCTTTTTTAGGACAGGCTACGGACGTATCAACGAAGCCGCCCACATATGGCGCAGACACCGTAATGCGGTCCGGAGAGGTGGGCACAAATCGCAGGTATCCCGAGCGAGACACCAGGAGAGGAAGAGGAGGGAAGAAACAACCGGAGAAACGGTGATCTTCAACCTGACGAATCACTCGCTCACAGAGGCGGAACAAAGTGTACTACAAAGAGGCCTTTCATTTGTTCCAACCTTCAATCAAAACCCATTTGACTGGGAAGTCGACATGTATAAACTTCAACGGCATCTGAGACTAAAAGACTTCTACAGCAAGACAGACCCTATACCATCACAACCCAGTGGGAGCACAAGGCCATTTAAGGCGAAGAGCACCTTAGACCCACACTCCAACAATTACAATATTTCAACCTTCATGAATCTTCTCCAAAATGAAACCCGAGATAGAATCAAGAAGTACCGTACTAGTTTCTACAATATGTCGAGGGAGCAGAAACAAGCAATAAAACCTTAAAAAACAACCAATCCATCATCATTTGTGCTGCTGACAAAGGTGGCGGAATAGTCATGATGACGTATACCTATTACAGGCAGGAGATTGAACAGCAACTAGCCAATGCCAATCATTATCGACATCTACCGGGCGATCCAACCATCACCTATAAGAAGGAGATAGACGCGGTCATTGCACTCGGCCTGGGAAATAATTGGATTTCTGAAGATACGGCGAAATTCCTTACCCAAAAGCATCCAAGGATACCCGTGATATACGTTCTTCCAAAAATTCACAAATCCATGACACAGCCACCAGGGAGGCCCATTATTTCAGCTATGGGATCCCTATGTCACCCATTGTAGCAATTTGTAGATTTTTTCTTGCAACCGCTGGTGGCAGAAATGGATTCATTTATAAAAGATACCACCGATTTTATTGTGAAAATTACAGATCTTCCGTTTACTTCAACAAAGAACTTGTTGGTGACTGACCGCTTTCTCCCTTTATTCCAACATTCCACACAAAGAGGGGTTGGAGGCTATAAAAACATGTCTCAATACCTCCAGCAAATACACAGGCCCTCCCATAGAGTTTTTGTTGCTTTTGATTGAGATCATCTTACACAAAAACTTCTTTAAATTTGAAAATAATTTCTTTCTCCAACTAATGGGAACGGCCATGGGCTCAAACATGGCGCCATCATATGCTAACTTATATATGCACATATACGAACATACGCATATATTACACGATGCCCCTCATGCCCAGTGTATTAGAAAATATTATCGCTACATTGATGATATTTTCGTTATATGGGATGGTACGGATACACATGTACTGGAGTTTATGGATTATCTGAATTCTATTTCATCTACAATCAGGTTCACTATGTGCTTTAGCTCCAAAGAGATTACCTTTCTGGATACGGTGGTTTATTAAGTTGATGGCATACTTGCAACTAGGGTCTATTTAAAACCTACAGATAAGAACACTTTACTACAGGCATCAAGCCATCATCCAACACCTCTTAAACGTGGCTTACCCTATTCACAACTCCTGAGAGTCAAAAGAATAACAAGTGACCCTGAGGAAGCAGAAAAAGCCTTGTCATCAATGTCACAAAGATTCTATGAAAGGGGATATAACAAAATTGATAGTGATGATGCCATGTCCAGAGTAAGAGAGATTGACAGACGCACACTCTTGGTACCCGTTAATAAAAAAGTTGATGCCGGACGATTTAATGTAGTGAGCACATACACTACAGCATCTGTATTCATCAAAAACAGTGTCCAAAAACATTGGCATATTTTATCAAATGACAACAGGATAGGGAAGTATTTTACTGAACCTCCACTGTTTTGTTATCGACGGGGACCAAATCTTGGAGACATGTTGACTAATGCAGATCCGATTAATAAGTATGCGCCCAGTAATACATGGTTACAGAAGAAGACTGGATCCTTTCGCTGTCACGGATGTATAAATTGTCAGTTCATGCAGCTTGGTCAAACATACAATCATCCACAAAGTGGTATTCGGATAAAAATTCAACATCACCTTAATTGTGAATCCAAATTTGTCGTTTACATGATCAAATGTCCATGTGGACTACACTACAGTACATCGGTAAAACTACATGGATGTTGAAAGAAAGAATGGCAGTACACCGCTCAACCATAAGAAAAGCATGACAAAGTGATATTGTGGATGAAGATCTGAAATTTCTACCAGTTGCACATCACTTTAAACTACTTCGACATTCCCTGGCAACCATGCGATGTATGCCGATCTTCCAGATCCAGCCACAACCACGCGGAGGAGATAGGGATAAACTCTTACTCCAACAAGAAGCAAGATTCATCTATGATCTAAAGACAATGGCACCT
This sequence comes from Ascaphus truei, assembly GCF_040206685.1. NCBI lineage: Eukaryota > Metazoa > Chordata > Amphibia > Anura > Ascaphidae > Ascaphus > Ascaphus truei. The sequence continues at coordinate 162,280,603 of NC_134485.1, forward strand.
CACGGATTAAATGAGGACCTTAAATTTGGTTGCTTTTTATGAAGTGATATATTGTGATTAACATTTGTTTTGCATGGCTTTCTCTTTCTTTTCTTTGTTTCATCCATTGATTACTTTGTATATTATATTGTGCTTTCACCTTGTCCTTTCACTTTGGTGTTTGATTTTATTCTGTGGGCTAATTATTCTTTCTATTGCTCCTTCTGTTGTCTGATTTATTTATCTTGACATAAATAATTGCTTTCACGACTCATCCCCCTTGGTTATTGATTATACTATATTTGCATTTTTAAATATGCAATGTATATTACAAATACTCTGAGATAGCTAAATATACATTTCCCATACTAATTATAATAACTATTACAGTATATGGGTTAAACATACGAGGGGATGAAATTGGTGTCAGCATTGAATATGTTTCTTAGACTGACAGCATGTTATGTCTGTTTATATCATCATTGATGCTTGCAGGGGGCCCCTTTCTAATCCTATTCCCACGGTTTTAAAGCTTTTTTAGATAGATATGTGTTTCATGCATTGGTGTTCATACTGGTCACGATAGCTTGTTTTTGATTTGTTTAACCTACTCATAGATTGTGCTATTATCTGTGTTTGCTATCTAATGTATATGGGGCACAGTTTGGTTGCTATGGACGCTTTTGATACACTTAAGTTAGGCGCAATTATCATGCTTCGTATGCCATTGGCTTTTGCCTCTTGCGGTGCTGTCAGCCATGCATACGCATAAGTTAAACTTTCCTTAGTGGGGCGGGTGCCATGACAATCAGGGACGCGGCGAGGTTCGCGCGCTGTACCTGGTTGTATTAAACATGGCTTTTGAACTGCGTATACTCAGGAGGCTTTCCCTTGCATAACATGGCGGGTTTCCATGACTACAGGGGACGCTATAGTCTGCACATGCGCTCTTTATACAATACGGTGTCTCATAAGTGCCATATGGATCTTCCTGGCTTCCAGGACATGATAAACACAGAGCAGCAGTTTTTAATTGCGTCCTTAAAGGTAGGCGTTGCCACGATTCTAATTGAGTCTGGGTAAACATTGACTGTCCTATCAGAGCTATCTTTCTAAGTGTGAGAAGAAAAAAACAAGCGCAAATAATATCACAACAAATCAAAGGTAACACAGATGATATACTATCCTTAATGAGTGCAGCTCCTGAAGTAGAATTCAAACCAAATTCAATCAGCAAACGAAGGAGAAACAGGTGCGCAAATCACATCAGGACATGGAAAAGAAAGTAGAAACACAAAATAGTGCAATATTGTCTACTCCAACAAAATAGCTTCAATGCTGGAAATTCTATAGAATTTGCACTCACGTATTTAACGTAAAATGAGAGCGTTGTGGTTGTTCAAAGTTACCAACTTATGTCTCCAGACAGGTACTCCAGATCCACGTAGAGGGGGGAAATTCCATATACAAAAAAAGGGAAAGCAAAATAGTATAGTACTGTTTTTAATATTAAAAACACAAAGTATTCCACTTACATAAGTGCCTTTGTTTATGAGCATTCAGACCACCCTGGGTCATAGGGTCAGACAAGGTATTCACAGCAACAGCATCCGCTTCACGGCCGTCACAGCAGGTACTGGGCTGATTAAAGTTGTCCTCCACTCTAGATTTCATCAACAAGGGCTCCTTAGTAGTCACTGATATCACCCAACACGTGTTTCCACAGCAAACATCTTATTGCCGGTGAGAGATTCTGCTCTTTCTCTAACAAGAGAGAGCATGATGTCAAGGGCAGGATAAACTGTCTCTCCACCTACATTGTCTATCTCCTTTCGTGCTCTTGTGGCCTACAGTACATAGGGAGAACTATTCGACCCATGAGTACAAGGTTCCTAGAGCATAGACGTAATATCATTAATGGTAATCTGGCTCATAGTCTTTCAAAACATTTCTCTATCTGTCATTGCAAAGATCCCTCATCTCTCACCATTAGAGGTATTGAACACATACCGGTGTCTCTCATTGGAGGGGATAGATTCAGGAGGTTATGTTTGCGAGAGACCTTCTGGATCTATACCCTGGACACTTTGTCACCAATGTGGTTCAATGAACATATAGATACCAGTACATTGGTTTAGTGTTCTGCGGCCTCCTTGCTCGTTTCTTTACTGCATTTCCATAGGCGTGCATATAGAACCATTGATTTTTTAATCGAATGGTATGCACTATACTGTATGCAATTCTCTATATGTTATATAGGTTGTATTTTTATTTATACACATTTTATTTACATACATTTTTTATATATTTTAGATATGTTTATAGATATTTTATATTTCATACTTGTTCTTTTTAATAATATTGAGTATTTTATTATGTAGTGCATTTTAAATGTTTGTGTTTAGTAACATCCCTATATATACACTAGTATATATATATGTATATATATATTTTATATTTGGAGGTTATGCCATTAGTATGTCATTATTTCATGTTTCCCTCATGTTCTATCCCTTGTTTCCCTCCAGCCCTTTAAGAGTTAATGATTATAGCAATTAATATGCATTTCAGGTGTTTTCAATGTGCTTTATTTTACTATGGTATATATACAAGCATGGTATCTTTGTTAGTATAGCTTTATACTGAGGAAGTCGCAATGTCGCGACGAAACGCATAGGGAAGCCTAAGTATTGGACATTTATCATATACTATCCATTTTTGAGTAGTTTTGTCACTGCTCGTATTTAAGCCGATCCGTTATTTACTACGTTTGGTGCCTGGGGCAGGAAATCTGACTACTGTGTCAGCTCCTTGTACTCCGGTGGACACATACTCTCGCGGGATTCAACACCAGGGGGTGGATGCACGCGCACCCCCCTGACGCCCACAACAGGAGTGTGTTGGACTCTGCACACAGCTATTATCCACGGAGGCTCCATCGGGTGAATACAAGACTTTACTCATTGCCTTATTTTATCTTGCTTATTGTAAGTGTTCGTAATTCACATGCATGTTTACTTTTAATATTAAAATACAGTATTATGCTATGGGAGCCGCACTGTCTTCTTTTCGTTCTATATATATATATATATATATACAGTATATATATATATATATATGTCAATAGGAAACTGAGGCCCAAAACGACACCTGCTTGGCCAGACGACCTCTACTGTGAATATACTGTAGGATAAGAACCCTAGTCATTCTATGAAACCTTATAGTACTATTTGCTCTTGAGAAATGTTATGTGGTGGCACAGTTGAGATTACCTAATAATCTCCCTGGAAAAAATCTCTCAAATCAATGCAAGTTAATTAATAGAATCTCCCACATGTCCTACTCAATTTACCTTCAAATGTTCACATATTAGTCATTATGTGTCTGATGTCAGTTGAAGTGAATAGTATAGCAATTTAGAGAAGAAACTTAGATCTCATTCCCAATCACTGCATCTTTTATCATTCCTGCTTTAGACTTTTCTCAATTTGTCACAAGCCTGCAATTAGACCCTAATGAGAGAACTGTTTAATTCACATTCTATGAATTCTTCAATTATGCTTTTCATAGTTAGACTTTACTGACTAAATGATGAAGGTTCATAAGGATCTGCTGAGCCATTCTGCCGTGCAAAAGATCAATGCAAATAGTTTAAGAAATGCTGGCTTTCATGTACTGTAGCGTGCATATAACTAATAATATATGGTTTATAATGACGAAATGTTGGATTTTTAGTAAATTTTGATATACTGTATGTTGCGCTTGTGTCTTTTGCTTTTAGCTTTTTTGGTCACATACAGTATCAACAGTACACCAGTAAATTATTTAAAAAAAAATGTAAGCAGTGTTTATATTGCATAGGCTATATTTTATTTAAACCTTCTTTTTAGATTTTTTTTTTTAGCATGTTCTTGTATATAGCGCTGCTAATTGTACGCTTTACATCACTTTAATTATTAGGGCATGCGACAGGGCCTTCACCCTTGTCTAAATAGGACTCCAAATAGGAAGCCTATATCTTGCTGATGAGTCCAGCAGGGAGCTGGTTTATGGCAGCTACAGGCAATTCGCCAGTCTCCACGTGGCTCATCAGTCAGGTAGAAAATGTCTTGCTTGAACTGCAGGAGATCTCTCTAGCACTAAGGAGGGGTGTTCTGTCAGGGAGGGATCTCAGGGAACCAGACCCTCTATTCCAGGATGCAGTGGACCCAGGAACTCGCCAAAAGGTGCCCCCATGGACACAAACCCAGACCTAGGGTCTCATGCAGTAAAGTCCGATAGAAATTATCGGCAGGGTTTTGAACTCGCTATTTTTATGCCGTGTTGTTCTGACGATATGCAGAAAGGCCTGAAAACCAGTGAGAGCAATATTTCCAAACATGGCGAGTAGCCGGTGCCGAGGTGACCTCCACTCCGAAAGGGCTCACCTGGAGAATTGTATCTGCTGCAGAGAGATCGCCTCTCCCTGCACAAATCTCGCCGGAAATAAAAATATTTTAATATTTAAATGTTATTACTTGTGTATTGTAGCAGGGGGTCTTCAGAGCAGAACCGCGTTGATTTCAGGTCCGGGCACCCCCTGCTTCCCGAGATACAGGCTCCATTATGGGGTGCTGGTATCTCCTATGCATTGAAATGCCCCGTGTCACGTGATCGGGACATTTACATGGCGGGGATACCGGCACCCCTTAACGGGGCCTGTATCTCGGGAAGTATGGGGTCCCTGGACCTCAAATCAATGCGGTTCTGCTCCGGAGACCCCCTGCTCACATACACTAGTAATAAAATGTAAATTTCAATTATTTATTACTCACCAATACACAACCCACCCCCTGTGCCCCCCCATAAAACCATTATTTATTTTGTTACACACACATTTAATACCCCAGGCCAGCGGGGGTCCCCAGTGGTCCTGACGGATATTTGCATGTCCCACAGTGCACCCTGTGGGGTACCCACGGGTGTCTGGAGGCCTCTGGGTGGTCCCTTCTAGGCTCCGTGGGCCTCCAGGTGGTCCCTGTGGGTCCTGTGGGCCCCAATGGGGTCCATGGGTGGTTCCCACAGGGGCTTGGGGGCCCTCGGTTGGTTCCAATGGGTGTCTGGGGGGCCTTCGGGTGGTCCCTGCAGGTCACCAGGGCCCCCACAGCTGGGGCCCCCGGTTCTTCCCCGCTGGGTCCTCAGATGTTCCTCGTGGGCATCCGGGGGTCCTCGGGTGGGCCCCATGGGTCCCTGCTGGCCTGCAGTACCAATCCTATAAAACAAAACATGACCTACATGTCAATCAATACAGCCCCCACCCCTTACCAAACACATACAGTACAGTAATGGGAAAAATAACTATTATCCAGATATGGATAATAGATTATTTGCCATTATTAATCACAACATTAGCAAGCATACATAAAGTAAATAAAACCGTTCTACTTACCCCTGGTAATATGAAGGGCGTCCTCGTCAGCTTACTGCAGGGCCATGTCCTCCATTGCCAAAAATCATACATAATAAATACAATCTGATGGCCCCTAGCCCCTTAATCACCATAGCCGTTAATAACTGCTATAGTAATTAAGGGGTTTACCCACCCTGCCCTGATAACCACCCGGGGGGGGTCTAACTACCCACCACGGACCCACTATACCCACCCTGTTCCCATTGATTTTTATAGTAGTACATCATACCCATATAATATAGGCCTAATAAGCCACTATAACACTCAATGGGCACCTAATCAAAATACAGGTGGGAAGTAGAACCGTAATCCAGCAGTTCATTGGCGAGTACCATCTTTAGACATGAGAGTGGTGGTACTACGATTCTTGACGCGCAGAAAGCATCACAAAACGATTTGGAAATCCAGAGCTTTGCAAGAACAGGAGAGTCCAGAACAGGGACGTCCGAGAGGCACAAGACATGTGCCCGGTAGTCAGTGCTAGTCCCAGAGTACAAGACAAGACAAAATGATTGTTGGTCGGTTGTGGTAGAGGAACATCCTGGAAGGGCAATGGCATTGCTCAAATGGGTACGTAGGAGTTTGTGAGAAGCTACTACTCCCAAGGAAATTTGGACAGTGGTTAGTGAGGGTAGAGGGTTGGTGGGTTCACTGAAAGATACTGATATAGTTCTTTTGATACAGTCCAGGCTCGTTATCCCAAACAAGTCGAGTGTGACATTAGTAGAGTTCTGTAGTTTTATGCCATGGCACTGGCAAACGATAGGAGGCCAGCATTCCTGGGCATCTGAGGTTTAGGGAGCATCAGGTCCAAAGTCTGGACATCCGGGAAGGGTGCAGTAGGCACCAAAGAACAAGCAGAGAAAAGCATGCCCGTGTCAACCGTGGGAGCACAAGAAACAGGAACGGACACCACAGGCAAGGCAAAGAAGTCCAACAGGGGTGTTTCAATCTTTGACGAGGGCAACATGAAATCCAGAGAGAACACTTCAGGCACCACACGGGGCCCTGCGGGCAAAGGATCTGCTAGCAAAGTGAGAAAGCTTGGATCCATACAGACTTTATCTGGTACAGCAGTGTTAGGAATCTGGTGTCTCAGCGCCGTCAGCGCGACCATTACTCACCTCCCGTTGGTACTCAGGCGTCCAAGTGCCTGCAGCGCAATTCCCACATACCTCCGTTGTCTGCCACTGGCACTCAGGCTCCTCGCCATCACAGGATTGCACCAACCGAAGAAGGTGCCTGTTGAACCGCAGCCTCTGCGTGTGTCTCCGGCTCTGCGCTCTATGCGCACACGTGCGTCTGTCACTGACCCCATGTGCATACGCGCGTCAGTCACCGAATCCACGCACACACGCACGCCAGCCCCAGACGTTATGCGCATGCATTCCCAGCTTACAGGGCACACGCCTAACAGAGCACTTTTAACCACTGCACCTGCAGTGAGGCATTGCCCACAAGCATCACACAGTTCCATGCAAATCAATGACTACACTCAGCTGGGCTGTAACACCTCCCTCCTATCAGGGAGAACTCCTTGAAATCCTCCAGGCCTGCCCCCTTTTCCCATTGGCCTGCCCAGCCTTATAATGCCTGTGCTTCCCATCACTCGTCGCTCGACATAGTTCTGTATGGAAGCATTTGACTACTCTCTCAGTGACTACTCAGGTATTGACGCGGATTGGACGACTACCCCCTCTGGCGCTCGACTTCGGCTCTACTTGGACTTCGTTACTTCTGGCATCCCTGACACACGGCTTATACCTTCGACCTTCCGCAACTCTCCAATCCCTGACTTTGGCAACAGCAAAAACTACTCTTCCTCTACTACCGGTACTGGCAAGTATTGGCTTCCTAACTATACTTGGCCTGGCAACACTAACATCACACTCCGGACGCGCTCCCTTTCCTGCGGGTGCGTGTATCCCTACGTCCCACCTCAGCACAGGGGATGGGTCTGGTCTGCGGGCAGCACCGGCGTAACAAGCAGGAAGCAAGGTGAGCGGTAAACCTGACTTAGAAACAGAAGTCTTGGATTTAGAACTGGGTAATTCAAGCACAGAGGAAGGATCAGGACAACACAAACTTGACTGAGGAATGGAAGTCCCAGAGTCAGAGGATTCACGCGATACGGTAGGAGAGACAGTACTGAATACCTCTGTTTCGAACACAGGGTCCTTTGAAGCAGTAGATACATTAGGTACTAGCGAAACCTCACAGGAAGGTTAGCCTGAGTTTGCGGCAGAAGTAGAGTAATCTGCTGTAGGTACCCGAAATATTGTGGAAGAATCAGAGAAGTATAACTCAGTTTTGAACACTGGGTCCTTTGAATCTGTAGGAGAAACAGGTACTACAGAAGGTTCCAAGAGAGATAACCCTGAGTTCGTAGTAGCAGCCATGCAGTCTGTAGCGGATACCTCAAATACTGTGGGAGAGTCAGTGAGACACAGTATTGTCTGAGGAGTGGGAATCCCGGATTCAGAGGTTGCATGGGGTACTATGGGAAAAATAGGGAGGGAGGGGTAATGCTTTGCTGTGGGAATCTTAGGATCATCCATGGTTTAACAGGACCTGCAGAACAGTCTGTGAGGGATATGTTTGTTCCAGAAATGAATGCCATGAGAGACAGCAGCGGTTACCCTAGGCACAGCATAGGGGACCGAAAAAGGTACTGTATACAGGTCACTTAAGTGAGTAATTGAGAAACAGCAGGGACCAAACTAGGCACTTCAGTAGAATCAGAGACAGTTGCGCTTATCTCTGAAGTGGAGAGTTGAGAAACAGCAGGAACTGGACTAGGTACTTTGATTGAATCAGAGGACGTTGTGCTTGTCTCTGAAATAGGTATCTGAGAAACAGCAAGAGCCAGACTAGGTGCTTCAATTAAATCAGAGCAAGTTGTGCTTGTCTCTGAAGAGAATATTTGTGGAACAGCAGGGACAGGACTACACTGGCGACACACTTTATTCGAGCTGGGCTAGTCCCACGAATTCGGGTATACCCGGGTGTATTGAGGTTTGTGACTGTTTTCTGCCCGAGTGCATTGAGGTATTTTCCAAGCAGGGATTGAAGCATTTTATTCCCGCTGGCTGCAATACTGCACAGTATATATATATATACTGCATTACAATTCATGAATTTATGCCATGTGGTAGACACGCGAAGCATTGCAGCCTATTAAATCCTAATCATTATCTTTTAACAGATCAGCCGCCCGTCAGCCAGGCATGAACCCAGGCTGGGAAGGCAAACACAACGGGGCTTGTCAGAGGTGAGGAGCGGCGCATTCCAGGTATCTGCCAGGTACATACTGGGTATTTGCTCGAATAAAGTGTGTCGGTGCAGTAGGTACTTCAATAGAATCAGAGGACATTGTGGTTGTCTCAGAAGTGGGTAGTTGAGAAAATGCAGGAACTGAACTAGCTACTTCAATAGAATCAGAGGACATTGTGCTTGTCTCTGATGTGGGAATTTGTGAAACAGCAAGAACCAGACTAGGTACTTCTATGGAATCAGGGGAGATTGCGCTTGTTTCTGAAGTGGGTATTTGTGAAACAACAAGGGCTAGATTAGGTACTTCAATAGAATCAGAGAAAGTTATGCTTGCCTCTGAAATGGGTGTCTGAGAATTCATAGTGGGGGCAGCAGGCTCTATGGGAGACTCTGTGGCAAGGGTCGTGGAATCAATTAACGAAACTGCAGGTATTACAGACATAACATGGAAGACACCTTGTAAAACTGGAGTTCTAGCAAAGGTGATAGGCATCTCACAGACTACAGGGGAGTCGGAGGGCAGGAAGCCTGGCTTTACATTAGGAGTTATAGTAGTGGCACAGGTTAACACAGGAAGTGCTGGAGAATCCTTAGAAGCAGTAAGGGAAGAGTAAGAGCTTACTAAGGCTAAGGCCCTGCTGCCTCAGACCACGCGCCCGCACTGCAGACAGGCGGCGCGTGGAGAGGCACTTGGGGCTTTTTCCGGTCCAAAGGGACCATTTTTGCGAGCGGGGGGGAGGGGGGCGTGGCCAACATGGATGGGGGGCGCGGTCATGACGTGAAGGGGTGGGACCGCCCCTCAGCCGATCAGCCCCTCAACCATGTATTGATAGACACTAAGTTGTTTGATGTTGCATTTATTTAATGAATGTACATGTTGTATACAACCACTCCATAATAGCTCAACTGCTCAGCCCCTCAGCCCCTCAACCGTTTAGCCCCTCAACTCCTCAGCCGCTCACACACACAGACAGGCACTCACACACTCAGGCACACACATACACACACACAGACAGGCACTCACGCACTCAGGCACACACATACACACACACACACACACACACACACACACACACACACACACACACACACACACACACACACACACACACACACACACACACACACACAGACAGGCACTCAGGCACACACATACACACACATAGACAGGCACTCAGGCACACACATACACACACACACAGACAGGCACTCAGGCACACACATACACAGACAGGCACTCACGCTGCTTTCCCCCCACACTCTCCTCCCCGCTCCCCGAAGCCTCCCCTCCTCATTGGCTCACAGCCACACCACGTGACGCGTTGCCGCTTGGGATTACAATTCTCCTGAATCCCCTGGCGGCTGACGTGTCACAGCGTGTAGTGAGCTGTGCCGTGAGGGGGGACTGGGACCGGCTCGCGAGGATTCCCCTGCTGGTGGGGAACGCTCGTGCGGCCGCCCGCGCCGCCGGGGCGCAGCGGATCCCAGCCCTAAGGGATCAGAGGCAGATAAGCTGATCTCTGAAGTGATAGCCTGAGGGACAGTAAAAGGGGAACTAATCACTGTAAAAGGTTCAAAGGAGACAGACTTAGAGTCAAGGGCAGGAATTTCTAATGTCTGAGACACAGGAGGAATAGCCTTGGGTGTAGCAAAAGTATCAGAGACAGGGGAATCTTCATGTTGGCTCTTGCCTAAAGCAGACTCATGAGCATCACTTTCAACTGGGAACACTATTTCAGAAGAAGTCTCAGAGAATTCAGTAGCAGGAACTTTAGCTAGAACAGGGGAAGGAAAGCTATGAACCACAACCGGCTTAGCGAATTGAACCTCAGGAGAGGCATAATGCGCGAGGTCTGCCTTTAAACCTAGGGGTTGAGAACTATCAAGGGTTAAAGCAGGCAGTGCAAGAGAATTAGAGGAAAGGGGATTTGAGTTGGAAACTGGGGCTATAGAAGGTTCATCTTCAGGCTCTAGGAAGGTGACATTGGCTTTGGGTTTACAAGAATGAACAAAGGGTGCCTCAAAGGATTTACAAGCAGGGGTTAAAGCAGGCAAAACATCAGAGTCAGAGAAATGAAAGGTAGAATCAAAACCAGGGATCGTGGCAAACTCTTTTTTTGGCTTTAGAGGAACAAAATCAATTTGGTAATTTTCAGGAGAAGGAGGTACCTCCAAAGGTTTAGTAACAGGACTAGTAGCGCAGGGGAACCGTCCAGTAACAGCGTAGCTGGTGAGGAGAGGGTTACGCTCCTTTATGCACTGATTTAATGCTAGGGACAGTTCATGGAGCGTACTTTGAGCCTGCGCTAGTTGCACAGGATTCACTTTTTCCCAGGTCACAGGGGAACCAGGAGAAGGGACACAGGAGAGCAGGGTCTGTTTTAACTCTCTAAGGTGCTGGGTCTTAATAAGGAGTTCTTTACAAGCCGACTTTCAGACGGAGTTAAACCTTTAAACAGGGAATGGGTTTCAGGAGGAGGCATTATTTCAAACAGGAACTGGTCAGCAGACAGTATTTCAGACACGAACATTCCTACACTCACCACAGGGCGTTCCGAGTTTGTGGGGCTGAGCATACTGTAACAAGAGTGCTCGCCACAAACCGGGACCGGACCACGGGGCTGAGGTGGGGTTGTGAATACACCGATCTTAGACCACGAAGCCGGATCAGGATTGCGCAGTCCGTAGTCAATTGCAGCAGGGTCAGGGTTGGAGAGGCCAGGGTAATCCTTTGACACGCCAGGGTCAAGTTTGGAGATGGTAGAGTAATCGATATCAAGACTTGAATTCGGCAACAGGAAGTCAGGATTACACCGCTTCAGCATAGCAGCTGAAGTATGGGAATGGCCTCTGCACGAGCGGCCCATGATAAGGTCTCTGCTAGGGGAGAATGCAGGTCTCGGGAACAAGGCAAAATTGGCACTGGAGGACCAGCACTTCAGCACAGGAACCAGATAGTAGACCTCTGTCTGGGGTGAATGCAGCAGGTCTCTGGAACAAGGTAAAGCAAGTACTGGGGGCCCAGCACTTTAGCACAGAAACCAGGAAGCAGACCTCTCCCTTGGGTGCAGCAGGTCTCCATAACAAGGCAAGTGTAAGGACCCGCGCTGCGGGGACTCCCGCTACCAGCGCCTCCTTACCTCTTCTCCCCACTGCCTCTGGTCCCCGGCGGCGTGCCCCGGCCCTCGGCGTCTCCCCTGTGGCTGCTCCCGCACTTCCAAGTCGCGCGTGTCACCCTTACGGGCGCACGCGGACCCAGGCTTCCCTTTCCTGGCGCCGGGAACCTGACCCCGCCTCATCAGGTGCGGCGCGTGCATCGGCACGTTTCCCTGCCCCTGCTCCACCAGGTCCGCCCCCCAGACTATTCTCCCCTATCGGGGCTTCCCTTGGCCGCACCTCCGCTCCTTTCTTTCCTCTGATAGGTCCCAGCCCACTATTTAGTCTCCCCTCGCCATTACCACATTGCTCTGCATAGCTTCTGTACCTTGGTGCTGTCTGCTTCTGCCTGGCTCTCTTGTGTTTCAGTCCCTGTTACTGTCCCTGGATTCTCTGCTGACCTCCCTGGATTTTGACCCTTGGCTTTAGTCTTTGATTACGCTGCTTTCTGGAACCCTTTGGATTTGGCTTTGGACTCTCTACCTTGCAGTCTTCTACATCCCTTGGACATGGCTTACGGACCTCTACTACGCTGCTCTTTACGCTCCACAACCCAGACTTACAGACACTCTACCACGCTGCTCTCCCTACACCTTGACCATTGGCTTACGGACTTTAACCTTCTACGCTGGAGTTGGCAAATACGGTACTCTTTCTATTTTTGTTCCCTGGACCAACTACGCTACTTCCACACTCCGGCCGTGCCCCCGTTAACTGTTAGGTGTGTGGTATTTCTCCTTTCCACCTCAGTCCCGGGGTCTCATCTGGCTTGTGGGCAGGCAGAGCGTTACATTATCATCAGGAAGCGCAAACATGTAAAAACAGAAAAAATATTCTGATGGTGCAGTATTGTAAAAACAATAAAGTGAAAAATAAAGTATCAGGTCTATTTGCAGAATACTCACAAACGTGAGATGTAAATGGACACATAAAGGTATCTTTAGGTGATGTTCTGTCGGCAATGCGGTCAAGATATCAAATCGTCACCATAAAAGTATACACTCCAGTGGACCTTAATGAAAAATAGAACCGGACATAGTGCAGACTGTATAGAGTATTTATAAAAGGTAAGTAAAATCCAATGAACTCACATGATATAAAATATAAAATAGCATTTAGATCTAAATGCTATTTTATACTTTATATCATGTGAGTTCATTGGATTTTACTTACCTTTTATAAATACTCTATACAGTCTGCACTATGTCCGGTTCTATTTTTCATTAAGGTCCACTGGAGTGTATACTTTTATGGTGAAGATTTGATATCTTGACCGCATTGCCGACAGAACATCACCTAAAGATACCTTTACGTGTCCATTTACATCTCACGTTTGTGAGTATTCTGCATATAGACCTGATACTTTATTTTTCACATTATTGTTTTTACAATACTGCACCATCAGAATATTTGTTCTGTTTTTACATGTTTGCGCTTCCTGATGATCTACACCTTTCCACTTATCACAAGGATTGAGAGAGCAATCCTACACTGGGTTACAGCGGCATTCATCAAATGTGTTTGTATGAGTATCAATACTATTTTTAAATAAGTCTAAGCATCACTGTTGTTTAACTCTTTCATGCAAGATTTTATACACATTGGTATATTTAGAGCGCCACTATTGATAAGTTTTTTTTTTCTCACATAGAGCGTTACATTATGCAGAGCCCATCAGACCCAGACCCCCTTCAGGTGGAAGATACCCTAACCACTATCTCCAAACACTTTACCTTTTTGGACAACCAGGTTACCGCTCTTAACCAACAGGTTGCTACCTTAACCTCTCAGATTTCCCAGGCTAATGTCTCCAGTTCCGTTATCCCTCCCACTATCTCCCATGAAGGAAAAGGTTCTTCGGAGTTGCATATCCCTATGCCTAGTAAATACGCTGGAGACCCGCTTGCATGTCGTGGGTTTTTAAATCAGTGCGAGATACAATTTGAACTGTCACCTTCTCGCTTCCCCATGGATCGTACCAAGGTAGCTTATGTTTTTTCCCTTCTCACCAGGGATGCCCTGGCCTGAGCTTCACCAATCTGGGAGCTAAAACCTGAACTCACTTACAGCTTCCCTAACTTTAAGAGAGAATTTCATTTAGTCTTTGATACCCCTGGACATAGTGATATGGCTGCTTCCTCCTTGTTCCACATTTCGCAGGGTCGGAGATCTGTGGCACGATATGCTCTGGAATTCCAGACAATCGCAGCTGATACTGACTGGAATGATGGGGTACTTTCCGCGGCTTTCTGGCAGGGACTTTCGGAATCCTTAAAGGACGAACTGGCGGCTCGTGAGAGGCCATCCTCATTGGAGGCCTTAATCACTTTGTGTATCAGTGTGGATCAACGACTTCTGGATAGGCGGGCTGAACGTCAACGTCCTCGTACTTCTGTTTCTATGACTTCTGCTTCCAGGTTACCTGCTCTTGCTTTACCAGCATCGGACGCTCCTGAACCCATGCAACTGGGCAGCCATAAACTTTCTTCTACGAAGCGACTACGTCGGAGGAACGAAGGCCTGTGCCTCTATTGTGGATCTCGTGGGCACATCCTGCCACGTTGTCCCTTGAAGCCGGGAAACGCCAACACCCAGTCAGGTATGAGGGGATCTCACTGGGTACCATCTCCTCTTTCCCCTCTCCTGCACAGGATCTCCCCAAGCGCATCTTACTTCCTGTCATCCTTAAGTACGCCCGAGTTCAAATCCCAGCTCTGGCCTTCCTCAATTCTGGATCCGGAGGGAATTTCATGAATCATGCTTTTGCTATCCAGTACAACATTCCTCTCCGGGAGAAGGCCTTTCCGGTCAGCTTGGAGGCTATCGATGGGAGACCTCTTCAGCCAGCCTTTATTTCCTTGGAGACACTTCCCATGGAACTTTCTATGAAGGATGGACATTTGGAACGCATTTCTTTTGATGTCATCCATTCCCCTTCGGTTCAACTCATTCTGGGCTTACCATGGCTACAACTTCACAATCCCATTATCGATTGGACTGCCAAATTCATCGTCCAATGGAGATCAACCCATGTGGAGTTGCCTCCTCTGTCCGCTGCGGTATTGGCAATCTTGGAAACCTTTCCCCCGCAAGACGCCACCCTACCGGACTTTATTCGGAGTTCCTCGATGTCTTCAGTAAGACCAAGTCCAAGGAGCTTCCCCCTCATCGCCCTTTCGACTGGCCGATTGACTTTATTCCGGGTGCCCCTTTTCCCAAAGCCAGGTCATATCCATTATCCTTGCCTGAGACGGATTTTATGGCCGAGTATATCACAGAGAACCTTCAAAAAGGCTTCATCCGGAAATCCACCTCTCCCACTGGAGCAGGATTCTTCTTTGTCAAAAAGAAAGATGGGACGCTTCGTCCGTGCATCGATTTCCGTTGCCTAAATAAAATTACCATCAAAAATCGCTACCCTTTGCCTCTTATCCCTGAGATCTTCGATATGCTGCAAGGTTCGACGATTTTTTCTAAACTTGATTTATGGGGGGCATATAACCTGATTCGCATCTGCAGTGGCGACGAGTGGAAGACCGTGCAGTGGTCACTATGAGTACCTGGTGATGCCGTTTGGGTTGTGCAATGCCCGTGATCTTTTGAATTCTTTCGTGATTATCTACTTGGATGATATCCTCATTTTTTCCAAGACTCTCAAGGAACACAGTCTCCATACCAAGATGGTGCTCTCTTGTTTACGGGCCAACAAGCTCTACGCCAAGATGGAGAAGTGTGTCTTTCATCAATCCTCAACTACCTTCCTGGGATACATTGTCTTGGACCAGGGGTTCACCATGGATCCGGAGAAGATCAATTCTATACTCGGATGGCCACAACCTAACTCTTTGAAGGCGATTCAGCGTTTCCTTGGTTTCGCAAATTATTATAGGAAATGTATTGCTGGTTTTTCTACTTTGGTAGCACACATTACGGCCCTTACCAAAAATGGGGCCAATCCTTCCTCTTGGCCATTGGAGGCCAGCCAGGCCTTTGAGTCGCTTAAAAAAGCCTTTGTCTCAGCCCCCATTCTGCGACATCCTGTCCCCACCCTCCCCTTTACCTTGGAACTTGACGCTTCCGACGTGGGAGCCGGTGCGGTTCTCTCTCAAAGAACCACCCCCGAAGATAAACTCCACCCCTGTGGTTTTTTTTCCAAAACAATTTCTTCAGCAGAAATAAATTACGATGTGGGGAATAGGGAGTTGTTGGCCATCAAGATGTCATTACAAGAATGGAGACATCTTCTGGAAGGAACCAAGGAACCCATTCTGATCCTGACAGATCACAAAAATCTTTCTTACATTGAAGGTGCTCGTCGTCTTGGGCCCTGTCAAGCTAGTTGGGCGTTGTTCTTCTCAAGGTTTAACTTCGTCATCTCTTATATTCTGGGGACAAAGAATATCAAAGCTGATGCATTGTCCCGTCAGTTCATCACTGAGGAGAGGTCAGTATTCTGCCCCCCCAATTGTTTATCTCTGCCGCCTCCTTTGACATAATGGATAAGATTTTGGAGTTTCAAGCACAGGTCCCCGAAAGTCTAGAGGTTCCCGATGGACGTCTTTACGCACCCCCACGTTTTCATCTTAAAATTCTTGAATGGGGTCACTCCTCCAGATCTGCCGGCTATCCCGGCTTTCAGATGACTACGGCTCTGATTCAGCGAACTTTTTGGTGGCCTAATATGGTAAAGGACATTAGAGCTTTCACATCCTCTTGCCCAGTCTGCACCCAAAATAAATCTGTCCGTCAAAAAACTTCTGGTCTTTTACAACCTCTTTCGGTCCTGGACCGTCCTTGGAGTCACATTGCTATGGACTTCATTGTGGATCTTCCCCCTTCTAATGGTATGACTACTATTCTAGTGGTTGTTGACAGATTCTCCAAGCAAGCTCATTTTGTTCCCCTCAAGAGTCTACCCAATTCTAGTACTGTGGCTGATATTTTTGTAAAATACATTTTCCGTTTTCATGGCGTTCCGTGGTCCATTGTCTCGGATCGTGGTACTCAATTTGTTTCGAAGTTCTGGCGTGCATTTTCCCAGAGGCTGGGCATTACCCTTCTTTTTTCCTCAGGCTATCACCCCCAAACGAATGGGTAGACTGAACGCATGAACCAGTCCCTCGAACAGTATTTGCGTTGTTTTTCTTCCGATTCTCAGGATAATTAGGCTGAGTTACTTCCTTGGGCGGAATTTGCGATTAACTCTCTCAAGAATGAGTCCACTCAAAAATCACCGTTTTTTGTAAACTATGGATTTCATCCTACCCGCTTACCCATGCATTCATCCAGGTCCGGAGTTCCTGCAGCAGATGATAGGGTAACCACCTTACAGGGGTCAGGGAGGAGGATCCAAACAGCTTTACAGGAATCTGTCCTTAGACAGAAGAGACAAGCAGATAGGCTCCACCGGGAGGCTCACAAGTTCGTACCTGGAGAGAAGGTCTGGCTTTCTTCTAAAAACATTAAACTGAGGCCCCAACCCTTAAACTGTCTCCCAGGTATCTGGGCCCTTTCTCTAGTCTAAGAAAAGTTAATCCTGTGGCCTATCAGCTTCGCTTGCCTCCCTCCATGAAGATTTCACCCGTCTTCCATGTCTCACTGTTGAAACCATACATCCAAGGCACACGATTTGCTCATCCTTCACTTCGGCCTCCTCCCACCATTGTACCAGGACAACAGGAGTTTGAAATTAAGTCCATCATTGACTCTCGCATCTCCAGGGGCAAACTCCAGTTTTTGGTCCACTGGAAGGGATACGGACCTCAGGATCGCTCTTGGGTCTCACATTCTGATCTTCACGCTCCAGCTCTACTCAAAAAATTCCACCAAAAATTTCCCCTCAGACTGTGGATGGATCGTCCGGAGTTCGACCTTCGAAGGGGGGGGTACTGTAAGGACCCGCGCTGCGGGGACTCCCGCTACCAGCGCCTCCTTACCGCTTCTCCCCGCTGCCTCTAGTCCCCGGAGGCGTGCTTCGGCCCTCGGCATCTCCCCCGCGGCTGCTCCCGCACTTCTGGGTCATGCGCGTCACCCTTACAGGCACGCGCGGACCCAGGCTTCTCTTTCCTGGTGCCGGGAACCTGACCCCGCCTCCTCAGGTGCGGCACACGCATCGGCGCATTTCCCTGCCCCTGCTGCACCAGGTCCGGCCCCAGACTCTTCTCCCCTATCGGGGCTTCCCTTGGGCCGCACCTCCACTCCTCCCTCTCCTCTGATTGGTCCCATCCCACTATTTAGTCTCCCCTCGCCATTACCACATTGCTCTGCATAGCTTCTGTAGCTTGGTGCTGTCTGCTTCTGCCTGGCTCTCTTGTGTTTCAATCCCTGTTCCTATCCCTGGATTCTCTGCTGATCTCCCTGGATTTTGACCCTTGGCTTTGGACTTTGATTACGCTGCTCTCTGGAACCCTTTGGATTTGGCTTTGGACACTCTACCTTGCAGTCTTCTACATCCCTCGGACACGACTTACGGACCTCTACTACGCTGCTCTCTACGCTCCACGACCCAGGCTTACGGACACTCTACCACGCTGCTCTCCCTACACCTTGACCATTGGCTTATGGACTTTACCCTTCTTCGCTAGAGTTGGCAAGTACTGTACTCTTTCTATTTTTGTTCCCTAGACCAACTACGCTACTTCCACACTCCGGCCATGATCCCGTTTACTGTTAGGTGTGTGGTATTTCTCCTTTCCACCTCAGTCCCGGGGTCTCGGCTGGCTTGTGTGCAGGTCGAGCATTACAGCAAGACTAGCACTGGAGATCCAGTGCTTCAGTACAGGAAAAAAATGACTACCTCTGCCTGGGGTGAATGCAGGAGGTCTCATGAACAAAGCAAGGTTAAGGCAAAGTAGCTTGTGGCGAACACAGTTACATCCTAGTCAATCTAGGGTTATGCTCAGCAATGAGTCAAAGGGAGAGGCCAGCATATGAAGGACAGATAGCCAAACCCAAGACAGAGGTGTGTGGGAATTCCTCCAATGCCAGAGCAGAGAGATAGAGCTGCAGTGATTGCAATCACAGATGAGTGCTTTCAAATCCAAGGGAAGGTCTGTTCTGAGAGCTCACCAACTCTGCATGAGTGAGTCCAGCCAAAACCAGGAACAGATTCCTTACACTACTATAGATAACGATGTCATCCAAGTAGGCAGTGGCATATGCCCTATGGGGTCGTAGCACTTTGTCCATTAATCTTTGGAACGTGGCTGAATCCCCATGTAACCCAAATGGCATAGTGACAAATTGGTATAAATCGAGAGGGGTGACGAAGGCAGTTTTGCATTTGGATTCTTTCGCTAAAGGTATCTGCCAATATCCTTTCGTGAGATCTAGGGTGGAGAGATACTCCGCTTTGCCAAGAGAGTAAAGCAATTCATCCACCCTAGGCTTTGGGTATGCATCGAATTTGGATACGGCATTTAAGTTTCCACACAAAACCTCACCTTCCCATCTGGTTTAGGGTCCAACACTATAGGGCTATGCCATTCGCTGTGGGACTCCTCGATCATGCCCAATTCCACCATGTCTATTATCTCCCTCTCTACAAGGTCTTTTCGGCCCTCTGGCAATCTATAGGGACGGGACCGTACTTTTACCCCAGGTTCTGTCTCAATCCTATGGGACAGTAAATCAGTCTGCCCTGGCAGCTCAGAAAAAACATCTGGAAACTGGTCACATAATTCCAGTAAGTCTGACCTTTGTTCCATTGTTAACTGCTCTCAGGGACCTGATGGTCATTGTAAGTACTACCCTTTGGAGGCTGTGGACCCAAATCCGTCTCTCCTTCCCAAGGGTGGATGAATAGCGATCTCATCCTTTTCCAGAGTTTCAGGATGTTTACGTGGTAGATTTGTTTACCCTTCCTGGTTCCTGGTTGAGAGATCTCATATTTCACCTCCCCGGTGCGGCGGAGAACTTGGAAAGGACCCTGCCACTTCGCAAGGAGTTTACTCTCCGAAATCGGTAATAGGAGCATCACTTGGTCCCCAGGTAGGATGACCCTTATGCGGGCATTTTGGTTATACTGCCTCTCTTGACGTTCTTGAGCAGATTTAAGATTTTCCTTAGCAAACCGACCTATCATGTCCAGGCGGTTTCTAAGGTCTATGACATACTGAAGGGTATTCTTGGAGGGTGAGGGCTCCTCCTCCCAGGATTCCCTCAGTAGGTCTAGAATACCCCGGGGTTGGCGTCAATATAGGAGCTCAAACGGGGAGAAGCCTGTGAATGCTTGGGGAATTCCTCGTACCGCAAACAATAGGAAAGGGAGAAGTTCATCCCAGGCTCGCTTTTCAGTGTCCACAAACTTTCTAAGCATGGTTTTTAAAGTGCGGTTAAACCTCTCAACCAATCCATCAGTCTGAGGATGGTAGACCGAGGTCCGGATGGATTTAACCTCCAATAACTTCAGGACATCCTGCATTAACTTCGCCATGAAATTTGTTCCATGGTCGGTTAACATTATCTGGGGAAGTCCTACCCGGGAGCTCTAACAGCCTATGAGCAACCTGTATAGCAGTAGCTAATCTCAGAGGGAGGGCCTCAGGATATCTGGTAGCATAATCTACAACCACTAGTATGAACTACATCAATCCTCTCGAATGGGACCGATACCAAGGGCTGAGGAACCAAGGGAGCCGGCTTCTGTTCCTTTTGGCTAGTTAATTGGACATGTCTCACATAGTTTCATGATGTCACCATGTATGCCTGGCCAGTAAAACCGGGACAAGATGCGGTCCGTGATCTTATCTCCGCCCAAATGACCACCCCATGGTAGAGTATGGGCAAGGGTAAACACTGTTTTAATCAAAGCTTTAGGGACTAACATTTGTCGAATGAACTCCCCTGTTTGTGTAACCTTGTTCACACGATATAGGATGTCATTCAATAGTTCGAAATGTGGAAACACCTTTACACCTTGTTCATTCACTTTGTTATCGTTGACACATACCACCTTCTTATATTGTCTAGCCAGAGCTGGGTCTTCCCTCTGACAAAAGTCAGGGAGAGCCAGGTCTGGCAAAATTCCCATTCCATTCCCCATTCCCATTCCCCACCCTGGTCATCTCCTGCCATGACTTGAAGTCTGTTGGGCTGACTAACGTTACCAAGAGTCCCAGCTTTTCTTAACCAGTCCTGTTTTTCCACATGTCTCTGTTTACGTGTCTTTGGGACACGGTGTCTATGGGGAAAAAGCTTTGGGGAAAAAGGGAACAAGTCTCCGGGCTTCTCCGGTACCAGAGAAGTAGGTTCTGTAGGAGTAGGGGCCAACAATGTTTCGAAGTAGGGCCAGTCTCGGCCAAGTATAACAGGAGCAGGTAGCCAGGGAGCAACTCCTACTAGCAGTCTAGCCTTTCGATCATTGATGCAGATTAGGATGTTTGCCATTGGGTATTTCTTTGTATCCCCATGGATACATTCAATATTCTAAGGAGCGTCATAGGATAGTCGGTTGTTGGGAATTAGGCCCTCTATGATCAGGATTTTTCCATATACTGAGTCCACCAGGGCAGTTACGGTTTTCCCCTCCAGAGATGCTGGGACCAACCACGGATCTTAGTCCCCTCGGAGAGAAGCAGTGGCAGTGGTTCTGCTATGGAGGGGCGCTAATCACCTATCCAGGTGCACCGCAAGGCCAGGAGAGAAGGGGAACGGTACTAATCGTGAGTAACTGTACTCCATACTGGTCCATGCAGCCGTCCACCTATGCAATTGGACACGGGTCTGCACCCAGTTACCCCTCAAGCATCTCCATCTAGGCTTTAACTCTATTATGCTCCACTTAAATGCACCTTATTGTACGCTATATAGAGCCAACATGTATCTATACCTTTGAGCTATCAGACCGTTTCTTTTGTGTAAAAAAAAAAGGGGGGGGTTGTGAGGCGCTTCTAATAGAGGTGCAGTGATAAACCTTAAATGGTGCTTGATAAATAAAGTGAATAATAAATGTAAAACAGTAAACTTCGCAGCTTAACCCTTGAGGAGAAGATCCAATTCCTCCTTTTGTTGATTGCAGAAAGAAACTTGTGGGAAGCGCAGATGTCACTGTATGTGAAAAGAGATATATAATATATAGTGTAATACATTCTACAGGAAAAAACAGCTTCAAAAATCACAAGTGGGGACTCAAATATATTTATAAAGCAATAAATATTGCACTCACTTCTGGACTGCTGCTGTTCAGTCAACGTGTTTCGCTTGTCTACAAGCTTTGTCAGGAGTCTAATCTGTTGCATCCTAGCTTATAATAGGGATATATATATATATTGTAAACTAGGATGCAACAGATTAGACTCCTGACAAAGCTTGGAGACAAGCGAAACGCATTGAGTGAACAGCAGCAGTCCAGAAGTGTACCCTGAACCCCCCTGAACCCGTGTGGATCAATTCTGCGATCGATCACAAACCGGAAGTGATGCGACAGGCCAAACCGGAAGTGACGCGGCGCGACCTCGGGAGTGGGGCAGACGGCAAACACTGAAGCTGCGCATCTATAATTTTACGTGTCTATGCACATAGTGCAAAATGTGAGTGCAATATTTTTTGCTTTATAAATATATTTGAGTGAACATGCAATGTTGCACTATGAGTGTCATCTCTTTTTTGAGGGTTTGTCCTGCTGAAGCCTGGTACTTCATGTCAAGCAAGTCTTCCATACATACACACTGCTGGTATTTGATTGAGAAATGTTTTTTCATGTAGAATGTATTACACTATATATTATATATCTCTTTTCACATACAGTGACATCTGCACTTCCCACAAGTTTCTTTCTGCAGTTTCTATTGTGTGTCTGCCATAGGAACAGTCCATCTCATCATCTCCTGAGTCAGCAAACTCGGTCGTCAGCGGGGGCTCTCAACGGGGTTCGACATTTGGACCTCTCTGCTTTGGGATGGGATCCTTCCTTCTGTTTGGTGGTGGAATCCTCTCCACCAGATGGGTGCTGGGAGTCCAGGCTCTCGGGGAATACTGTGGGTGGCGTCCGCCCCTTGGTGATCCAATGGCCTCAGGTTCGTGACGGGCGTCTCTGCGGGATTCTGTACCAGGACCCCTCCGAGATGGGAGAGGGTCTTCCAACCGGAGATGACTAAACCTCCTGAGCTGGTGGGTTGTAGACCCCTCGATTGTCTGCTCTCCTGCCTCTGGCATCACCGGAAGCAGCTGTTGTTTACACAGACTGATCCCAGCTATCCTGTTGGCTGTCGTCGCCAAGAAATTTTTCCACCAGGCGGACCGCTGAATCAAGGGAAGGTGAAGCATGCCTTTTTACCCAGGAGCGGGAGGAGGGGGGCAGTACCCGGGTCTGTCTCTTTTTGTATATTTGACCGTCCGGAACTGCTGTCGGTAGGTCTCTGGGGTGAGGCCTAGGCGACCCAGAATAGCAGCCTTTAGTTGCTGATAGTCCATGGCCTCGTCTGCCGGAAGAGCCTGGTAGGCTGCCTGGGCTTCTCCTATGAGGAGTGGAGCCAGAGTCATTACCCAGCGACCAACTGTCCAGCCATGGGCCGTGGCTACCCTTTCAAAAGTGAGGAGGAATGCCTCCGGGTCTTTGGTTGGCTTCATTTTAGGCAGCATCACCGGTGAGTTATTTGGAATCTCTGGTCTGACACGGGCTGGACATGTAGCCAGCATTTGGATGAGCTTTTCTGTTTTGCTGAGTCTGCATCTCATCTCGCTGGGCCTGCTGGCGCAGGAACTGAGAAAAAAATTCTTCCATTTTTTTTAAAAGTGTGTGGCCCTTCAGATACAGGGGCCTTCCGGATCCCACTTCTGACACTACCTGTGGCAAGATGGTCTGTAGGCGAGGTCAGTCAATAGTCCACACATGTAGATTCAGATTAAAGCAAATGTTAAGTGGTTTTGTTTCCCCACAGTCGAACATAACATTTGGGCACACTGTCCCTTTTTTAAGGCAACACAAAATATAGCAGCAAAATAATAATCTACTCCACATTGGGAGAACTTACTCACTATAAAAACTGTATCTATCACGCTGGCTGGCTATGTCCAGTTACCAAACCTTTAACAGTCAGGAAAACAATTGTAACAGTTCTTACTGTGTTTTTGAATCCATCTGTCTAGCAGCTTGTCTAGGATAGCTCTGCAGTATGAGGCAGCCACTTGCTTACAAGCAATGGTTTCCTTATATCTCATCATGCTGGTTGTCAGGTGTGTCTGCTTCCTCCTGATTACCCAACCATTCCTCTTGGGTTAACCCTCTGAGTGCTGGATGAAGGACTCAGACATATGTTTTTTAGGCATAACTATATGTAGCTGACTTCACCCTGTTACAGTTGCGTTTCGCTAATAAGTTAGTAGCACACCCCACTGTAATGCTCGGTCTGCCCACAAGCCAGACGAGACCCCGGGACTGAGGTGGAAAGGGTAAAACCACACACCTAGCAGCAAACAGGGGTATGGCCGGAGTGTGGTAGTAGCGTAGGTGGTCCGGGTAACAAGAATGTAAATGATACCGTACTTTACAGCTCCGGCATAGAAGGGTAAGTTCGTATGCCAAGGGTCGTGGGTTGGAGAGGGCAGCGTAATTGATTGTCCTTAAGCCTGGGTCATGGAGTGGAGAGAGCAGGGTAGTAGTTTGTCCGTGTGCCGTGTCAAAGGGTTGTAGAGGTCTGCAGCGTAGAAGTCCAAAGCAAGGTCCAAGGGGTTCCAGAGAGCAGCGTAGTAGAGTTCAAAGCAAAGGTCAAATCCAGGGAGGTCAGCAAAGATTCCAGGGACAGGAGCAGCACTGAAAAGACAAGAGAGGCCAGGCAACAGCAGACAGCACCAAGGTACAGAAGCTATGCAGAACAAAGAGGAAATGGAGAAGAGGGATTATATAGGGAGCTGGGACCAATCAGAGAAAGGGGAGTGACGGAGGAGCAGCCCGAAGAGGAACCTAATAGGAGAGCAGAGTGTGGAAGTTTGGAACCAATGGGAGTGAGCTAGATAAGGCCCAGATAAAGGAGAGTTGCTAGAGGCAAAGGGAGTGGTCAGAGTAAGGGGAGGGACGGACAAGGGAAGGGACAGAAAGGGAAGGAGGACCTGAGAGGCAAGGCGATGGGGAAGGGGCGTGCTGGGCATGTGCGTGACGTCCCAGGGGGCGGAGCATGGGGAAGGTGCACCGCAGGATCCAGGAGTAGAGAGAAGGGGAGGAGTAGAGGGACGGACAGGGGAAGGGTCAGGTAGGGAAGGAGGGGGAGGTGGAGCTGACGGGACCCAAACAATGACACGCAAGGAGCGTGTGTCATGTCAGCGGAGGCGGAGTCTGGTGCCCGGCGCCAACCAATGGCGGCTTGGGTGTGCGCGCGTGCCCGTAGGGCTGACGCGCGTGGGCAGGAGGTGCAGGGAAAGCAGCCAGGAGCGGGGAATGCCACCTGGGAGCCTGAATGGCCTGAGAAAAAGGTAAGGATGCGCTGGACGCGGGAATACCCGCAGCACGGATCCTTACAGTACCCCCCCCCTCGAGGGTCGGACTCCGGACAAACCAACCACGGTTTGAGGGGAAATTTTTGGTGGAAACGTCTGAGTAGGGAAGGAGCATGAACATCCGAATGTGAAACCCATGAAGGATCCTGAGGTCCGTATCCCTTCCAGTGAACCAAAAATTGGAGTTTGCCCCTGTAGATGCGAGAATCAATGATAGATTGAATTTCAAAGTCCCGTTGTCCAGGTACAATGGTAGGAGGAGGTCAAAGGGAGGGGTGAGCGAACCGTTTGCCTTGAATAAAAGGTTTCAAAAGGGAAACGTGGAAGACGGGTGAAATCTTCATAGATGGAGACAGTTGGAGTTGATAGGCCACAGGGTTAATCTGTTTCAGAATAGAAAAAGGGCCCAGGAACAGGGCCCTGGGAGACAATTTAGGGGTTGGGGCCTTCAATTTGATATTTTTTGATGAAAGCCAGACCTTCTTTACAGGATGAACTTATGGACCTCCTGACGGCGCCTATCTGCTTGTTTCTTCTGCCATAACACAGATTTTTGAAGCACTGCTTGAATCCTTTTCCATGACTCCTGTAAGGAATATACCCTCTCATCTGCTGCCGGATCTCCGGACCTGGAAGGATGCATGGGAAGACGAGTAGGGTGAAATACGTAGTTTATAAAAAACAGTGATTCTGGGTAGACTCGTTCTTTAGAGAGTTGATCGCGAATTCAGCCCAAGGGAGTAACTCAGCCCAATTATCCTGCGAGTCCGAAGAAAAACAACGTAAATACTGTTCCAGGGATTGGTTCATACGTTCGGTCTATCCATTTGTTTGGGGATGGTAGCCTGAGGAGGAAAGAAGGGAAATTCCCAACCTCTGGGAAAATGCACGCCAGAATTTAGAAACATATTGCATGCCCCGATCTGAAACAATGGACCACAGGACACCATGAATAAGGAAGATTTCCTTTACAAAAATGTCGGCCAAAGTACTAAAATTGGGGAGACCCTTGAGGGGAAAAAAATGAGCTTGCTTAGAGAATCTGTCGACAATTACAAGAATGTAGTCATGCCATTAGATGGAGAAAGATCCACGATGAAGTCCATAAAAATGTGACTCCACGAACGATCCGGTACCAGGAGGGGTTGAAGATTACCGGAAGGTTTTTGGCGGACAGATTTATTTTGTGCACAGACTGGACATGAAGAGGTGAAAGCTCTGATATCTTTCGACATGTTGGGCCACCAGAAGGTTCGCTGAATCAAATCATTGGTCTTCTTAAAGCCGGGATGGCCAGCAGATCTGGAGAAATGGCCCCATTCCAGAATTTTGAGATGGAAACGTGGAGCCGCGTAAAGACGACCATCTGGAACTTCCAACCTTTCAGGAACCTGAGTCTGGGATTCCAGAATTTTGTCTAGAATGTCAAAAGAAGCGGCAGAAATAAACAATTGGGGGGGCAGAATATTTTCTGGGGTATCTTGAGACTTCTCCTCAGTGATAAACTGACGGGAAAGTGCATCCGCTTTGATATTCTTTGTCCCAGGAATATAAGAGATGGTGAAGTTAAACCTAGAAAAGAATAGGGCCCAACGAGCTTGACGAGGACCAAGGCGACGAGCGCCTTCAATGTAAGAGAGATTCTTGTGGTCCATCAGGATGGAAATGGGTTCTTTAGTTCCTTCCAGGAGATGTCTCCACTCTTGTAAAGCCATCTTGTTGGCTAACAATTCCCTATTCCCCACGTCGTAATTTCTTTCTGCAAAATAATTTTTTTTAGAAAAAAACCCACAGGGGTGTAATTTGTCTTCGAGAGTAGTCCTTTGAGAGAGAACCGCACCAGCTCCTACGTCGGAGGCGTCAACTTCCAAAGTAAAGGGGAGGGTGGGGACGGGATGTCGCAGAATCGGAGCTGAGACAAAGGCTTTTTTTTAAGAGATTCAAAGGCCCGGGTGGCTTCCAATGGCCATGAGGACGGATCGGCCCCCTTTTTGGTAAGGGCTGTGATGGGTGCCACCAAAGTAGAAAAGCCAGCGATTAACTTCCTGTAATAGTTTGCGAAACCGAGGAAACGCTGAATCGCTTTTAAGGAGTTAGGTTGAGGCCATTCGAGTACGGAATTGAGCTTCTCCGGATCCATGGTGAAGCCTTGATCCGAGACAATGTACCCCAGGAAAGTAGTAGAGGATTGATGAAAGACACACTTCTCCATCTTGGCATAGAGTTTGTTGGCCCGTAAACGAGAGAGCACCATCTTGGTATGAAGAATGTGTTCTTCGAGGGTCTTAGAAAAAATGAGGATATCGTCCAAATAGATAATTACACAAGAGTTCAATAGGTCACGAAAAACCTCGTTCATAAAGTCTTGGAAGACTGCAGGGGCATTGCACAGCCCGAACGGCATCACCAGGTACTCATAATGACCACTGCGTGTGTTGAACGCGGTCTTCCATTCATCTCCACTGCGGATGCGAATCAGGTTGTATGCTCCTCTTAGATCAAGTTTGGAGAAAATGGTTGCGCCTTGTAGTCTATCGAAGAGCACATGAATAAGAGGCAAAGGATAACGATTTTTTATGGTAATTTTGTTCAAGCCACGGAAATCGATGCAGGGGCGAAGCGTCCCATCCTTCTTCTTTACAAAAAGAATCCTGCTCCAGCGGGAGAACTAGATTTCCGAATGAAGCCCGTAGCAAGGTTTTTTGAGATATACTGGGACATGGCCTCAGTCTCAGGCAAAGACAACGGATAAGACATGGCTTTGGGAAATGGAGCACCCGGAATTAAGTCTATCGGACAGTCGAAAGGGCGATGAGGGGTAAGCTCCTCGGATTTGGCCTTACTGAAGACATCCAGGAACTCCGAATAGACGTCCGGACGTCTTGTGGGGACGTGGTCTCCGGGGCGGCCAATACCACTGCGGATGGAGCAGACACTCCTACTTGACAGGATCTCCATAGAACAGGAACCTCGGCCGTCCAATTGATGACGGGATTGTGTAATTGCAGCCATGGCAAGCCCAGGATGATATGAACTGAAGGAGAGTGGATGACATCAAAAGAGATCATTTCAGAATGTCCATCATCCATAGAGAGTTCTAGAGGAAGTGTCTCCAGGGTAATAAAGGCTGGCTGGAGGGGTCGACCATCAATCGCCTCTAATCAAACCGGAAAGGGCTTCTCCCGGAGAGGAATGTCATGCTGAGTAGCAAACGCCTGGTTTATGAAATTTCCTCCAGAACCGGAATCAAGGAAGGCCTTAGCAGGGGTCTGGATTTTCGCGTGCTTAAGGAGCACCGACAATAGGAGACGTTTAGGGAGACACTGTGAGGGAAGAGAAGAAGCAGAGATGGTACCCAGTGAGACTCCCTCATACCTCACTGGGCGTTGGCATTTCCCGGCTTCGAAGGACAGCGTGGTAGTATATGCCCCGGAGAACCACAATAGAAGCACAGAAACTCATTCCTCCGATGTAGTCGCTCCGTAGCAGGGAGGTGAAGTGTGCCCAGCTGCATGGGTTCCGGGGCTTCCATTGCGGGCAGTGCAGGAAGAGGAGATCTGGAATTAGAGGACAGAGAAGTAGCAGTACGAAGACATTGGCGTTCAGCCCACCTCTCCAGAAGTCTTTGATCCACCCGAACGCAGAGAGTGATCAGGGCCTCTAGGGAGTATGGCCTCTCACGAGCCGCCAATTCATCCTTTAGGGTTTCCGAAAGCCCTTGCCAGAAGGCTGCGGAGAGAGCCCCATTGTTCCAGTCCATCTCCGCTGCAATAGTCCGGAACTCCAGAGCGTAACGCGCCACTGATCTCCGACCCTGCGAAATATGGAACAAAGAAGATGCCGCCATATCACTGCGTCCAGGAGTGTCAAACACTAATCGGAATTCTCTTTTGAAATTGGCATAATTTTAAGTGAGTTCGGGTTTCAGTTCCCAGATTGGGGAGGCCCAGGCTAAGGCATCTCCGGTGAGGAGGGAATACACGTAGGATACCTTAGTACGATCCGTGGGGAAGCGAGAAGGTGACAGCTCAAATTGTATTTCGCACTGGTTCAAGAAACACGACATGCAAGCGGATCTCCCGCGTATTTACTGGGGGTAGGTATCCGCAAGTCTGAGGGAGATGATCCTTCACGGGATACAATGGAGGAGCACGTGGGGACATTACCCTGGGGAATCTGAAGAGAGAGGGTATCTGGGTCTGTTGGGCACTGCATAATGTAACGCTCGGCCTGCCCACAAGCCAGACGAGACCCCGGGACGGAGGTGGAAAGGGTAATACCACACACCTAGCAGAAAACGGGGGCACGGCTGGAGTGTGGTAGTAGCGTAGGTGATCCGGGTAACAAGAATGTAAATGATACCGTACTTGATAGCTCCGGCGTAGAAGGGTAAGTTCATATGCCAAGGGTCGTGGGTTGGAGAGGGTAGTGTAATCAATTGTCCGTAATCCTGGGCCGTGGAGTGGAGAGAGCAGGGTAGTAGTTTGTCCGTGTGCCGTGTCAAAGGGTTGTAGAGGTCTGCAGCGTAGAAGTCCAAAGCAAGGTCCAAGGGGTTCCAGAGAGCAGCGTAGTAGAGTTCAAAGCAAAGGTCAAATCCAGTTAGGTCAGCAAAGATTCCAGGGACAAGAGCAGCATTGAAAATACAAGAGAGGCCAGGCAACAGCAGACAGCACCAAGGTACAGAAGCTATGCAGAGCAAAGAGGAAATGGAGAAGAGGGATTATATAGGGAGCTGGGACCAATCAGAGAAAGGGGAGTGATGGAGGAGCAGCCCGAAGAGGAACCAAATAGGAGAGCAGAGTGTGGAAGTTTGGAACCAATGGGAGTGAGAGGAGGAACAGAGGAGTGAGCTAGATAAGGCACAGATAAAGGAGAGTTGCTAGAGGCAAAGGGAGTGGTCAGAGTAAGGGGAGGAACGGACGGACGGACAAGGGAAGGGACAGAAAGGGAAGGAGGACCTAAGAGACAAGGCAGATAGGGAAGGAGTGTGCCGGGCATGTGCGTGACGTCCGAGGGGGCGGAGCATGGGGAAGGTGCACCAGAGGATCCAGGAGCAGAAAGAAGGGGAGGAGTAGAGGGACGGACAGGGGAAGGGCCAGGTAGGGAAGGAGAAGCGGGGAGGCGGAGCTGACGGGACCCGAATGGCGACACGCAAGGAGCGTGTGCTGCGTCAGCGTAGGCGGAGTCAGGCGCCCGGCGCCAACCAATGGCGGCTTGGTTGCGTAGGGCTGACGCGCGTGGGCAGGAGGTGCAGGGAGAGCAGCAAGGAGCGGGGAATGCCGCCGGGGAGCCTGAATGGCCTGAGAAAAAGGTAAGGATGCGCAGGACGCGGGTATACCCGCAGCGTGAATCCTTACACCTACAAAGTAATCATTGAATGCATTTGCAATGTCAGTGGGGTTTGTCAGAGCAATATCCCCCCTAGTGATATTACTTGGTTAATGATGGTTAGAAGGCCGGAATATATTGTTGATAACCTTCCAGAAGTTAGCTGGGTTTGATGTATTTTGGTGGAGATTGTCAGATTGGCTTTTGCATGCCTTGTTTGCCTTGTGCACATGTTCCGCAGGCATCTGTAGTGATTGAGATCCTTGGTAGTGCTGGTTACTTTGTAGCTTTTTCACAAGGCATCCCTGAAGTGGTAGAGTGCAGTAAGGTCATTTGTAACCCATGGAAGGTTGGCTCCCTGTATCCTTATTCTGTGTAGTGGAGCATGGGAATGACAGAGTTTTAAGAACTCGGATTGGAAATAGTCGAGCGCAGAATCAGGATCGGGAATTAAATCGATTATGTGCCAAGGGCAGTTGGTAAGGTCAGCCAGAAACTGCTGTGGGTTAAAGTTTCTAAATGTTCTAGTGAGAAGAACTTTAGGGCTTGATTGGGGCGGTTTAATTTTCCTTACACAGTACACTATTGCACGGTCACTGAAAATGTCAGTAAGGATGCCAGACGATTGAATTCTGCTGGGATTTGAGGAGAGAATCCAGTCTAGCAAAGGAATGGTTGTGAGGTTTCAGATTTGTCCGTGTGGGTTGGGAAATGAGTTGCGATAGGTTAAGACTTGATTTGTACCTGGATTTGGTGGTTTTTAGGGTCCAGCCAATTGAAGTTGAAAACCCCAAGAACTAGAAGCTCACTCTTCTCATTCAGAGAGGAAATGGAGCCATGAAACTGGGTGATATCAGTCAGGGATTGTAGAGGAGCTTTAGGGGGGCGGTAGATGCCAGCAAGCAAGATGGGCTTAGAAAAGGGGAGGCAGATTCTGCCAACTAGAATTTCAAAAGAGGATGGGTTTGGAGGGCAATTTAACCGTGTAAATTGTAAGGTGTTTGCAATATAAAATAACACCCCTCCTCCTCTCTTTGACATATCTTTCCTAGATATGGATTATCCCTGAATGGCAATATTTGCATCAGGAGTTTTAGGGGTTATCCATGTTTCTGTGAGAACGAGGGCTTTGTGTTTATGCATAAGGCCCCATGCTCTTAGTTCATCCAGTTTGGGCAGCAGGCTCCGGATATTTATATGGGTGACAGATAGCCCTTTTTGGAATTTGAAGGGGTATTCTCAGGAGTATGGGACAGGCTTTTGTTAGGTTCATCATCCCCTGCTATTAGTATGAGTAGAAATTTGAGTAGTTGTTTGCAAGTTGTAAATTTGTGGTGTTTACCATTAGAGTGAGAGGTGGTTGGTGTGCTTGTTTTTAGAGTTCTCAACCAACATTCAGTAGATAGTGCAAGGCTTTTGAGTAATCCAGGGTGTATGGTGATGTTGGGTGTGGGTCAGGAGGGAGGAGTTTGTAGTGGAAAGAAAGAGTAACATTTCAATGAGGCCACGAGAAAGAACAAAGTTGAGGTATATACCAGGTTCATTATGCCAGAGGCAGGTCATGTTGCATGGAGTTTTGTGAGCCAAGTGTGTGTGCAGACTAAACAGCGGGGCGGGGGTGCCTTTTCCTTGTCAAATGTTTTGCTTTACTGCAGTGCTAGGGTCTATTCAGGGCTTGCATTGGGCTGAGTGAGTGTAGTTGTGTGCAGTCAATGTTGAGAGAGACTGCAGTGAAATAAGTTGTAAAGGGGTGGGGGGTTCAAATGTGCAGGCTAACAAGCATTGGATCAGTGTGGTCATATAAGCTCACCGTTTGTTATCTTGTGTACAAGAGTTTGCGGTATATCCAGTCCCCAGTTCACCTCTAGTCAAACTATAGTCTAACTATATATTCTCACTTAAAATGATCATCACTCTTAAGATGCCAATGCAATCCCTGCCAATTCAGGGGGGGGGGTTAGTTTTATACATCTAAAGCAGTCACATGACCCTGCCCCCTCCCCAATAAATCAGCTTGTTCCAGTTGGTCAATTAGCAGAATATGTCGCCCATATACTGTAAGAGGAAAAAAAAACAACTTTTGATATTCAAACATACCAAAAGATCAATAATATAAGCCGGGTGGGTAATTCTTTAAAAAAAGGACTTGCAGATCAGAGACATACCAAAAGATCAATGGGGTGAATGAACGGGGTTCGCCCTGTTCCCTTCAGAGTGGTGCCTATCTTATCAGTGTTGCTGATATCAGGTATTAAGCCAGTATATTTACATTTACACTATTTACAATAAACATTATTACATTTAATATAGAATATCAAATGAATATAGAACAAATAATAATTAGTATGTTATTAAATAATACACACACTAATTTGATATTCACAACAAGCACATATTTATTAGCATATATATTTTGTAGACTTATATATTCATTTGTATAACATAAATATATTCATTTACTCAACATACTATTGCACAATATGTATTTTGTTTTTTATACATCATAATCACATTTAAGTTTTAACACTAGACACTATACATAGTTTTTTAATGGTGTTTGCGGTTGTGGCCTCCGCCGGTCTCCATTTCCTCTCTTCTCCTGGTCTCTGCTTTGTTCCTCAGCTCTTTGGTTTGGGCACTGGATTCATGTATTATAAATTTTTTATATTCTCCAGTTCTAGTTTTTGTGGTGATCTACATTTAGAGTTTACTAAGATTACACATAGTGTGTTATAAGTTATTAGTAGTTTACGACTTGTGGTAACCCATTTCTAGGGTCACCTATTATTTCCATGACAAAATACTATATGTTGCTAATTGAGCAGTAAAGGAATGGAAGCAGGCACACGGTCTTTCTAAAGGTGCAGTTTATTGTGCCACCAAAGGTCCAACGTTTCGGCAAATAGATTGCCTTTATCAAGGAGAGGGCTAGCCCTCTCCTTGATAAAGGCAATCTATTTGCCGAAACGTTGGACCTTTGGTGGCACAATAAACTGCACCTTTAGAAAGACTGTGTGCCTGCTTCCATTCCTTTGCTCAAGTACCTCTGGGATGTCTGGACCTCCCTGGATACAGCGCACCGGCAGATAAGTACCCCCCTCCAGCACCTACCAGCGGTGTGCATGTGCTTCTACATATGGCTAATTGAGCAGTGTCACGCTTGTGCTCTCCTCACAAGCGCAGGGAGAAAGGGGAAGGACCCGTTAGCGAGGTGGGGAGGCCGCAGGGGATACGAAGGGAGTAAGTTGCTGGGGATCGGCGCACGTAGTCACGTGACCGCGCCACACGCATGAGAATGCGTGACGCGTCCGGAGGTGCGGTGCCTATTCAGAGACACGAGTGATCCAGCTGCGTATGCGCGCATGCTCTGACAGCAGAGCGGGAGTGCGCGCGTTCTCAGGCAACAACGCGGGGGTTGCTGGAAAGCCAACGCTTCAGCACGGGAGTCTGGAAATGGAAACCAGGAACATGGGCATGGAGTCCAGAGCACAAGGTAACATCCAGAGAAGGATTGCTTCTTGGAGAACGTCCAGACTACTTAAAGGCATAGTGACAGAAACAGCAAGTTGCAGCGAAACTAAACATAACATAAGGGTTCTTAGTCTAATCCATTGGCCAAGGAATTATAAGCCTGCTACCACGTCAAGGTGAACCCTACTAAGCAGGAACCTACACTACCCGACGAAAAACTAACCTCAGTAGTATAAGAGTGACTGTCCCAGTCTTCCAGAATCCACAGGAGATAAGTAAAGGTCCCAAGGAGGTCCAGGCAGGTATGCGATGAGTACTAGCAGGCACCAGGGCTGGTAGCAAAAGACTAATAGCAGAGAGAAAGTCAAAGAGAGGCTTACTTCCTGTCAGGAGGAAGAGGGCAGGGTTTGCCAGAAAGCAAGATGGCGTTGCTTGCTTCAGAATCCTTAAAGACACAGGATCTTGACTCGCAGCTAGAGGGCGGCGATCAGAAGTAAACAGGTAAGGAAGGGACACGCCGCAGGGGGCGTGTTCCGCGCATCGTTACAAGCAGTAGTCTTTTTGTATATTGAGATTTGTTTATTAATTTCTTGTTGATTGGGTATATATACATTGGTATTTATATATATTATTTTTATCACTGTATTTGTTGACTACATTGGTTCGTTCTCATCTGTTATATGAATCTGATTCATCTTAAATTGTTAGTATATTTGTTTGTCTTAATATCCTATGGCCACATTTATTGATATGTGGCTATTTATAGGAGTTTAGTTAACTATTATGGGTCACTTAACTATTATGGTTCATATAACTATTATGGTTCATATTGATATACGTTATTGTCCAGCATTTCAAGGGGTTAAATGCATTTACTATTTGATTGCATTGCCCGCCTATAATTAGCAATAGGTGCGCAAGTCTATGTATTGGGTTTAAAGGGAAGCTAACTGACCAATAGGATCACCCCTTGACGAAGTCATTCGTGACGAAACGTGTAGGGCGTTTCTGGAACGACGAGTGCAGCAGCTGTGTTTTTACTGCACGCAAACAGAGAAGCAGACATTTGAACCCCCAGGCAGCAGAGGGCAAGTGTAATGCCTGGGATCCACACCGCGAGGTGTTGAACAAGCGGGAACTAACTCCAGGAGGTGTATCTGTAGCCAGAGGAAGTGGAACTGTGGGACACATAGTGTTTACCCTATCTGGTATACTGAGAGACCAAAGCACCCACTGGATTATCGTGTGCAGCAAAAGAGGCACTACACCATCCAAGGACGCTTCGTTTGGATCAGTGCTACAGTGTTGGTGATTGAGTATATCTCATACATGCTTTTATTAAGCTCTGTTTGTGAGTGCGCATTTTATATTTGTTCCAGTCCGATCAAATTATTTTTATACTTTAACACACTAGGTGTGCGCCTGTTTTCTTTTTGCAGATATATATCATATGTCTATATATATATATATATATATACATTTAGAGCCAAACTGATGTCTGTAAAGATGAAGTTGCAGAAAGATTCCAAAACTAAAAGAGATATGTGTAACGGTTCGGGAGACTTCCCAGTGTGTCCCCGTCACCTTGGTCCCTCCGGCTAACCCTTCCCCTTCCTTGCCTTCGTGGCCCCTGCCCTGCTCCCTTGCGGCGCGCTCTGCACGCTTCTGTTCACGGTCCGCGCACTCGCGCGGTTCTCCCGCTGTGCGCTCGCGTTCCCGGTCCTGGTCCCCCGTCAGGGGACTCACGCCCCTCGGTGTACCTCCGTCCCCTCACCTACTTCCTCCACTCCTTCCCCCTCTCTTACCCTTCAGCCGAGCACCTCCTCTGTGATGCTTCCCCCACGCTCTGGCACTCGCGTATTGGGCGCACGTGACCGCGTTACAGAGGGCGCGCGTACCTGCTCTATTTACCAATCCTCCCCTGATACTGGTTCCGCCCCTCGGAGCTTACAGGCCATTACTCTAGACTACCTCCCTGTCTCCTCCCCTACTCTCACACACCTATCCCTGCAAGCTCCCAGACAAGCCCCTGCTCCACCCCTTCCTGCTATTTGTCCTCCCTCCTTTATAACCCCAGTCTGTCCTCTACTTCCTCGCTCTGCATAGCTTTCCTGTAGCTCCTGTGTGTGCAGTGTCTATGCCCAGCTCCCTTGTCTATTTCAGCTCTGGTTCCTGTCCCTGCCCTTGTTTGGATTCCCTTGGTTTGGACTTGAACTCTGCTTTGGACTTTGACTACGCTGCCTTCTCCTGCCCTTGAACCTTGGCTTTCGGACATCACTACGCTGCTCTCTCCTATCCCTGGACTCTGGCTCTTGAACAACTACCTTCCGACCTCTGGCGCCCCGGACTCAGCAAGTATAACGTTAACCCTTACTCACCAGGCCCGGCAACGCAATTACCACACTCCGGGCACGCCCTCACTTCTGTGGGTGCGTGTTATACCCTTACCCACCTCAGTACTGGGGACTGGCCAGGTCTGCAGGCATACAGGCGTTACATTATGCAGAGCCAAACAAATGCAGACCCCCCTGAGGTGGGCCAAGGTGTTACTATGGAACACTGGCAATTCCTAAGCAATCAACTCACTGATGTCACTGAGAAACTTTCTACCCTATCTCTCCGGGAATCTCCTGTGACACCACCTACCCCGGCCCCTATACCTCTAAGCAGTCCGGGACCACGTATTCCACCCCCCAACCGATATGACGGGGACACCCTCGCCTGTCGTGGATTTCTGAACCAGTGCGAGGTCCAATTCGAAATGTCCCCGTCCCACTTCCCTACTGGTTGTTCCAAGGTGGCCTACATATATGCCCTACTCACTGGCGACGCCCTCACTTTTGCCTCTCCCCTCTGGGAACACAGATCAGACCTAACTCAGCATTATCTCAAATTCCGGCATGAGTTCCAACTAGTTTTTGATACACCGGCACATAGGGAGACTGCTGCTTTCTCTTTATTCCACCTTTCTCAGGCTCGTAGGTCGGCTGCAAGATACGCGGTGGAGTTCCGCACCATCGCTGCAGGGAAAGAGTGGAACGATGAAGCTCTGGCTGCAGCATACTGGCATGGATTGTCCGAATCTCTCAAGGATGACCTTGCAGCTCACGCCCGGCATTCATCTCTCGAGGAACTCATCGCTCTCAGTATCCAGATGGATCAGCGCACTCAAGAACGACGCCAAGAGCGTCATCGTTCTCGTTCTCTCTCCTCCTTGCCTGTTTCTCTTAGGTATCGACCACTGCCCTTTCCCGTGTTGGACGCTCCGGAACCGATGCAAATTGGTAGCCAACAGCCTCGGGCCGCTGAGAAAGCACGACGTCGGGAGAAGGATCTCTGCTATTACTGCGGCTCCCCTGAACACCAACTTCGTCAATGCCGCCTGAAACCGGGAAACGGGAATGCCCAGTAAAGGTAGAGGGGCTTCTACTGGGTACTATCTCTCCTTGCCCCTCTCTCCCTAAGGAACTACCAAAGAAGACATTCCTCCCCATAACCCTTGTGGGTCCTGATCTCCAAATAGAGGTTAAAGCCTTCATCGACTCCGGGTCTGGTGGCAACTTTCTTGATCACGCCTTCGCTTGCAACAACCAGATTCCACTAGTCAAAAAGAAGTCACCCATCGGCCTCGAGGCCATTGACGGTCGACCGCTTCAACCAGCATTCATCATTTGGGAGACCATGCCACTTACCTTGACCCCCGCGGATGGTCATACCGAGGTAATAGTCTTTGATGTTTTCCATTCCCCTGCTGTTCAGGTTATAATGGGATTGCCGTGGCTGCAGCTTCACAACCCGCGTATTGATTGGACTAATGTTGTGCCGATCCAATGGGCTGACTCTCCAGAGAAGTTGGTTTCTCCTTCTGTTGCCGTGCTAGCGGGCCTCGACACCACCTCATCTTCTCACTCTGCTTTGCCGAAGGTATACCATGAATACTTAGAAGTCTTCAATAAAACTCAGGCCGAAGTACTACCTCCTCATCGTCTTTACGACTGTCCCATTGATTTAATTCCTGGAACCATTCTCCCCAAATCTAAATCTTATCCCTTATCTGTGCCCGAGACGGAAGCGATGACAGCATACATAAAGAAGAATCTTAAGAAAGGGTTCATCCGGAATTCTACCTCCCCCGCCGGGGCAGGCTTCTTCTTCGTGAAGAAGAAGGAAGGCTCTCCTCTACCCTGTATCGACTTTCGTGGGCTGAACAAAATCACCGTAAAGAACCGGTACCCCCTGCCGCTGATTTCAGAACTTTTCGACCGTTTACAAGGAGCCTCCATTTTCTCCAAACTCGATTTAAGAGGAGCCTACAATCTCATTCGTAAAAGAGAGGGGGACGAATGGAAAACCGTGTTTAACACGCGTTCGGGACATTATGAGTACTTAGTGATGCTGTTCGGCCTTTGTCATGCATATCTTCCGGGACGTGTTGGGTACGTTCGTCATCGTATATTTGGACGACATCCTCATTTTCTCCAAAAGCCTGGAGGAGAACATTCACCATACCAAATTGGTTCTCTCTCGGCTTTGTGCTAATCGCCTCTACGCGGAAATGGAGAAATGTTTGTTCCATCAATCTTCCACAGCCTTCTTGGGCTATATAATTTCTGACAAAGGCTTTACCATGGACCCCGAGAAATTGAAGTCTGTACTCAATTGGCCGTTACCGAACTCTCTCAAGGCCATGCAGCGCTTCCTTGGCTTTGCCAATTACTATCGGAAATTCATCCGTAATTTCTCTACCATTGCTCTACCAATCACTGCTCTCACCAAAAAAGGTGCTGATCCGACTGTTTGGTCCCCTGAAGACATCGAAGCCTTTGACTTTCTCAAAAGAGCCTTTGTGTCCGCCCCTATCCTTCAGCATCGAGATACTTCCCTTCCTTTCACTCTCGAAGTAGACGCCTCGGATGTGGGAGCCAGCGCAGTGCTTTCTCAGAGATCCTCCCCACAGGAAAAACTCTATCCGTGTGGATTCTTTTCCAGAAAATTTTATTGGGTCGAGAGAAATTATGATGTCGGGAATCGCGAGCTGCTGGCCATCAATTTGGCTATCCAAAAATGGAGTCATCTCCTCGAAAGTACCAAAGAGCCAGTAGCCATCCTCACCGATCACACAAACTTATTGTACATCGAGGGGGCTCGTCGTTTGGGATCTGTCAAGCTCGTTGGGCTTTGTTCTTTTCTAGGTTCAATTATACTATTTATTACATTCCGGGCACCAAGAATATCAAGGCCGATGCTTTATCTCGTCAGTCCTGCGCCGAGAATGAATCTAACGAATCCTCAGAGTCAATTCTTCCTGCTAAGTGTATTATTGCCGCCAACAATTTTGATATCTTGGACGAAATCAATAAAGCCCAGGCTCATATTCCTAGGAGATTTAAGGTGCCAGAGGAATGGTTATATGCTGCCCCGCGTTTCCGCCACAAAAGTCTTCTATGGGGACATTCGTCTAGAGCTGCTGGTCATCCAGGCTACAAGAGAACTGTAGATTTCATCAAACGGACATTTTGGTGGCCCAAAATGAATAAGGATATTTTCAAGTTCAGCAGGGCTTGTCCAGTCTGCACCCAGAGCAAATCCGCCCATCATAAACCTTTTGGTCTTCTCATGCTTCTTCCTATTCTGGAACAACCTTGGAAACATATCTCCATGGACTTTATTGTGGAGCTTCCCAATTCTAAAGGGATGAATAAGATCCTTGGGGTAGTAGATAGGTTTTCTAAGCATACACACTTTATACCCCTCAAGGGTCTTCCTAATTCAGCTACTTTAGCCCACGTTTTTTCCAAGGATATTTTCAGATTACACGGTGTACCTATTTCCATTGTTTCTGACAGAAGTTCTCAATTCATCGCTAAGTTTTGGAGAGCTTTTTCTCAAAGACTTAGCATTTCCCTTCTATTTTCCTCGAGTTATCACCCACAAACCAACGGGCAGACGGAGAGAATGAATCAGATGCTGGAACAGTATCTTAGATGCTTTGTGTCTGAATCGCAGGACAATTGGGTGGACCTGTTACCCTGGGCTGAGTTTGCTATTAACTCATTAAAAAACGAATCCATGCAAGAGTCGGCTTTTTTCATCAACTATGGATTCCACCCCAGCAGTCTTCCCCTCTCCTCCCTCCCCTCTGGTGTTCCCGCAGCAGACTCTCACATATCCAGTCTTCAAAATTCCTGGAAAAGGATCATAAAAACTTTGCAAAATTCCGTTCTAAGACAAAAGATGCAAGCGGATCGGCGACGCCAACTTTGCCCAGAGTTCAAACCCGGAGACAGAGTTTGGCTATCTTCTAGGAATATCAAACTCAAGACCCCTTCCCAGAAACTGGCCCCAAGATTCTTAGGTCCTTTCAAGATTCTCGAAAGGATCAACCTGGTCGCATACCGACTTGCACTTCCTTCTACCATGATGATCCCTTCGGTATTCCATGTATCTTTACTGAAACCTGTGATTCAGAATCTTCATTTTCCGGACCGTCCTCGGAGGCCTAATCCTATCGTTATACAAGGACAGCAAGAGTTTGAAATTCAATACTTACTCGATTCTCGTTGGTCCAGGGGCAGACTTCAGTTCCTCGTACACAGGAAGGGATTCTGTCTGGAGGAGCGCTCCTGGATACCTTCTCACCACGTCCATGTCCCAACTCTCCTCAGGCAGTTCCGTTGGAAGTTCCCTCATAAACCTTGGGAGGATCGTCCGGAGTCCGATCCTCAAGGGGGGGATACTGTAACTGATCGGGGGACTCGCTCTTCCCAGCGTGTCCCCGTCACCTTGGTCCCTCCGGCTAACCTTCCCCTTCCTTAGAGAAAAGACAAAAGAACAGGGCGCACAACGCACATAGTGAAGCACAATAAAAAAAAGTGACACAAGTCCCGTGGCAAGGCACAGCAGCCTCCGTTAGTCCCACTGCTGCCGAACGCCGACAGCATGCCTCTCCAACTCGTGGGGCAACTGCTGATGACGTCACAGACTTCCCCTTCACTGTAGTGTCTAGAGGAGCGTCCACAGCGGTTTCACATTGTATGTCACACCATGTTTTAGCTGCGCACCTTCACTCCCTTTTTTGTATTCTTCCCCTTCCTTACCTTCGCGGCCCCTGTCCCGCTCCCTTGCGGCACGCTCGGCGCGCTCCTGTTCTTGGTCCACGCACTCGCGCGGTTCTCCCGCTGTGCACACGCGTTCCCGGTCCCTGGTCCCCCGTCAGGGGACTCGTGCCCCTCGGCGTACCTCCGTCCCCTCACCTACCTCCTCCGCTCCTTCCCCCTCTCTTACCCTTCAGCTGAGCACCTCCTCCACAATGCTTCCCCCACGCTCTGGCACTTGCATATTGCGCGCACGTGACCGCGTTACAGAGGGCACGCGCACCCGTTCTATTTACCAATCCTCCCCTGATACTGGTTCTGCCCCTCGGAGCTTACAGGCCATTACCCTAGACTACCTCCCTGTCTCATCCGCTACTCTCACACACCTATCCCTGCAAGCTCCCAGACAAGCCCCTGCTCCACCCCTTCCTGCTATTTGTCCTCCCTCCTTTATAACCCCAGTCTGTCCTCTACTTCCTTGCTCTGCATAGCTTTCCTGTAGCTCCTGTGTGTGCTGTGTCTATGCCAGCTCCCTTGTCTATTTCAGCTCTGGTTCCTGTCCCTGCCCTTGTTTGGATTTCCTTGGTTTGAACTTGAACTCTGCTTTGGACTTTGACTACGCTGCCTTCTCCTGCCCTTGAACCTTGGCTTTCGGACATCACTACGCTGCTCTCTCCTATCCCTGGACTCTGGCTCTTGAACAACTACCTTCCGACCTCAGGCGCCCCGGACTCAGCAAGTATAACGTTAACCCTTACTCACCAGGCCCGGCAACGCAATTACCACACTCCGGGCATGCCCTCACTGCTGTGGGTGCGTTTATACCCTTACCCACCTCAGTACTGGGGACTGGCCAGGTCTTCGGGCATAGAGGCGTTACAATATGTTGGTTACAAAAAGAGACCACGGAAAGTGAACTCAATGTCCCCACTGACTCGTATGGAGAGCCCGATGCACCTGTTCCTGATGCTCATGTACCTGATGTTCATGCCACTGCATTTAAGTTAAATGCGCCCATCAGGAAGTTATTTGCAATGCCCGATGTACTGGTTACTGGTTCCTGCGCTGTCGTGGTGGGGACAAGTATTTTGAACATCAACAAACCACCAGAGGTGGGTCACCCTGAATCTGCCTTTCATCAAGACCTCTGGGAAGAGCTTGGAGGATCGTCCAGAGAATGCTTGTGAGAGGAGGGAGTAATGTCAGGGTCTCCTAGACATCCTGCTCCTAGCCATAGTTCATTTCTCTGTCCACTTGGTGTGCTGCTGGTTTCTGTCTGCTCTGGGGTTCCTCTGTCTGTCTCCTCTTGTTGCTCCTGTCCTCTGTCCTTATAGTTTCCCGTCTCATGTTCCTCCCTTGCCTTTATTTGTGATCTTGACTCCGGCTGCTGACCTGACCTGTTCCCTGTATCCTGTAGTCCTTATTAATTATTAAAGGCCCTTGCTATTGAACTAGATTGTCCCAGTCTGTTTCCTGCTAGCAATTGCCGGTTCTGTTCCTGTTCCCTAGTCTCAGTTCCTGCTCCCATGTTCCTCCCTTGCCCTGCTACTGCCTTGCTACTGCCTTCCTGTTGACGACCCTGCCTGTGACCATGACGATCCTGCTTGCTGCCTGCCACAAACCCTTCATGTGACCACGACAATCTTGCTTGCTGCCTGCCACCGAACCTTGCTTGTGACCCCAACAAACCTTGCCTACTCCCTGCTATTCCACCACCAAAGTCATTCCCGCTCCAGGAGTCTCCCCTTGACAAGTTGAAATCTAGCATTTTCACAGATTCTCTTCCATTTTTAGATTTCAATATTAGCATTTCTGAGGATGGTACCATCGAGAAAAGTGATTTCACTAATAATCAGCAACAAATCATTTATTGAATTTTACTAGCGCTCATAGGTGGCCTCCAATAGCAGCCAATTGCTAAGGTTGAGACTTAATGGCTTAAATTTTGATACATTCAAGAAAAGAGTAAAGGCGTTGAGCCATGTTAAAGGGAAGGGAGATGATACAGAACTAAGGGCCTCATGCAGTAAGCGTCGATTAAGTGAAATCGGCAAGTTTACCGATTAGTCATGTTAATGGCGATTTTTCCTCTCCGTATGCAGTAAGTGCCGAATACATTCAAAATCAACCCGAAAACAAATCCGCCCACTCTCACGATGATTATCCGATCACACACAGGTGTATCGGCGTGCGTGGCGGGGTGCTGATAGGTTGCCCAATCACAAATCTTGCTGAATCAGGCGAAACAAGCATGTATTGGATTGCGCGCCATATTTAAAGGCAACGTGTACTGCTAATCATTCTCTGTGTTGTTGGGAGTGAGAGAGAGAGAGAGACGCACAGAGCTGGCTGATTGAACATTTGCATATTGACGGAGAGACTTGTTGTGTATTGGGTGAGCTTTGTCCATTGTTGTTTTGTTTACATCTTTGTCTTGTTTTATATGTGGAAGTGTTTCGTGTGATTGGCTGTACATTAGTTGTCTGTTTTTTGTGAGTGCTGGAAGTATGCCCGCAAAGCGTGGGAAGAGTGATGCTGGTGGGAGTGGGAGTGCTACTCGTGCGAGTACGCGTCGGAGTGAACGTACTGTTCAGGGGAGTGATGTTGCTGGTGCACCGAGTGGTGTTGCTGGGAGTGGGAGTGCTGGTGCTGGGAGTGGGAGTGCTGTTGCTGGGAGTGGGAGTGCTGTTGCTGGGAGTGCTGTTGCTGTGAGTGGGAGTGCTGTTGCTGTGAGTGGGAGTGCTGTTGCTGTGAGTGGGAGTGCTGTTGCTGGGAGTGGGAGTGCTGTTGCTG
This sequence comes from Ascaphus truei, assembly GCF_040206685.1. Lineage (NCBI taxonomy): Eukaryota > Metazoa > Chordata > Amphibia > Anura > Ascaphidae > Ascaphus > Ascaphus truei. The sequence continues at coordinate 162,324,577 of NC_134485.1, forward strand.
GGAGTGGGAGTGTTGTTGCTGGGAGTGGGAGTGCTGTTGCTGGGAGTGGGAGTGCTGGTGCTAGGAGTGGGAGTGCTGGTGCTAGGAGTGGGAGTGCTGGTGCTGTGAATGCTGCTGGTGGCGCAGTTGCTGATGGGGTGTCTGGTGGTGGCGTGCTTGCTGGTGGGCAGCTTTTGGAGGCTCTTCCATTGGAAGAAGGAGAGTCCAGTCAGCACCAGCCAAGCTCTGACCCTAAACCTGCTCGGAAGAAACGTGTGGAGAAGCCACGTAATCCTCGCTTCAATGACCAGGAAAATACAGCTCTTGTCACTGGCATTCTGGAGCACTATGACAGTATATATGGACATTTACTAGGTAAGTGTACCTTTACATTTATTATTCAAATACATGTGATCCTAGGTCATCTAAGTTTTGTTCATATGCAAATATGGGTTCAGAATATCTTTCTATGTTAATTAGTCTGGAAACACAGCTTTTTATCATGCCTTACAAGGACAACTAAACACAGGCGGTCAATTTGCCATAACTGCATACAATATGAATGCAACCTTGCTTACATGTATAGGTTTAGTAGTGAATGCTCATGTGCTTCACATATTACACATAAAACAGCATGTTTGCTATCTCTTGGAACAGCTAGCAGTGTAGGAAACTGGTGCTTCTATTATTAATCATTTACCTCATATATTTTATATGTTTTTCAAGGGCAGACAAATTCAGCAAGCAGAAAAGAAATGTGGGACACAATAGTCATTGGTGTCAATGCGTGTGGGAATCATGTGAGGGACAAGCGGAATTGTCACAAGAGATTTGATGATATTAGGTCCAAATTGAAAAAGAAAATACAACACCAACGCGTGCATGCTACTGGCACTGGAGGTGGGCCGACACCACAACGTCTCATATTAAGTCCATTGGAGGAGCTGCTTCGGGCAAAATTACTTCCCGTCGTCGTGGAAGGCTTACCTGGTGACCGTGATATAGGAATTTACCCCTCACAATTTCCACCAGGTGAGAAATATTACTGTACTAGGCGTGTCGTTGCTTACAGTTATTTTGCATAGTTACACTGCTTTTTATACTGTCTTCACAATATAAGCATACCTGCATCTATATATGTATATGTCTGATTCTGTATATATAATATCTCAAAATAGACATATATGTTGTAGTCCTACTAAAAGCAGTAACTAATATAGCACGTGCCATTGCGTGCTCATTTACATGTGAATTCCCAAAATGCATTGCTGCAGTGGAAGCAATTGATGGTGGGCGAAGATGGGGAACAACAGGGTAGTACACATGTGTAACACATGTTAATGAGAAATTATTACTAGCTACAGGTACAGAACAGAAATATGTATAATATTATTGTGTATTTTATTTATTTTACTCCGACAAACATGACATTACTGCCTATTTTAAGCATGCATCAAATATATTGCGTGCAACGGCCTACAAACATCACTTGCACTAACACATCTATAGTTGTTTATGAAAAGGTCCATTTTTTCTTTAAGTCATATACAGACAGCATAATGAGGCACACGTATCATATTTTATGTCATTGTTTTCATAACTTAAAAACTGCACACGACTATTTAGCTCATCTACCATTGTGTTAAAGCAGCTGCAATTAATATCTCATCACAGCATACACTTCAACAGAGGGGGTGGGGTTCAGCACACACACTAATTGCAGCCTCATTTTAGGGTCAACTTAGTTCACACCATTTTCACCTGTTTCAAGTAATTGAAAGGTGTGGCTGATTAGGCTTTTTGGGGAAGGGAATACCGTTCTTACAACCTGACTAGCACAACTGAAGTTAATCACACTCATTTGAAAGCTTAACTTTAGCTACTAAATGCCCCAACAACTCATTACTTATCAAAGCGTACGTCACACATTAGTTCACTCATATCTATAGTTGAACTACTACTATCAACGACACATTATCACACACTGCATGTGTTGTCTTGTTTAGTCACAGCCACATTCATGTGTGCCACATCTTATATTAATGTACCACACATATCCTCTACCAAAAACAACACTTTTTGCAATATGACCACCTTCATGATAACCATTGTGAATGGTCATCTCATGATAGTTATGTACATTATGATACTGATATCACTACACAACATATGATTTTTATGTACTAATTTTATCTATTTATCCTCACGCATTACTGCAGGAACATAGTATGTTTTATGTTAGGGAACTCAAAAGTTCTAAGTACACAGGCATGTACATTGTTATTACAACTATTTATGTTCACTTTCACACACACATTTTGGGTTAAGGAAATGATGCTGTTAGGTACTCATAAATACAGAACATACAATAACTGTTTGTTCAATATTTACACATGTAAATGTAAAACTTATGTTATTGTTATATATAGTTGCCCCTGAAGGACATGTGTCACCTGAGACTGAACAAGTGTCTTCACCTGGGTCAGCCAGCTCAACACACCTAGAAGGTGAGTGTATCAGTTGGTGGCCATATAATATGTGCTCTTCTATATGTTATGTTGTCATGTTCATTATTTGTTTTGCACATCTTCTTTAAATAGGATTACTTAGTGTCAGTGAAAATGAAGTGTAAGGCAACTTGTATTGTGTTAGTGATGTTAACTATCATGTAGGAGTTGTGAGTTTACAGCAAGTTTTCATTCACTCATATTTCATACTGAGTCCAAACATTATTCTTAAGTCAAGGTAGTTTTTAATGTGAGGTTATAAAACGTATGGAAACATGTTAGTTGTTACTTATGACACAGTACAATTACATAGTAACACAGCAGAGATTAACATGCCATTTAATAATGTGTACATTTATTTGTAGAACATGATGAAGAGGATTTTGATGATGATGATGATGATGATGATGATGATGCCGTCGCCGCCGCCATAGACACACAAATACAAGCAAGTGACCATGAAGAGGTTCCAATTGAAACTGTTTTACCGCCAAAACGTCCAGCAAATACCACATATGATGCAATTGTAGCTTCTGAGGGAAAAATTGTGGAAGCAGAAAATCGTCGCCATTCTGACCTGATGACAGTGCTGGAAAGGATGATTGCACTGCAGGAAGAAACAGTTTCACAATTGGCACATCTCCACAGAGTCTTCATTGAAGTGCCTAAACAGTTGCAAAAAATCAACACCTCATTCGAAGCATTAGTTGTTCAGCAAACACAAGCTAATTACTGGAGAATGACTAATGTACCACAATTCAACACCTCACAGGCAGGATCTGTTCATGCAGGTCAGTTTTCACCACATTCATCTGATATTCATTCACCAGGCCCAAATGTTACCGGTCAAGTAGCAGACATTGCTGTGCAGGTTCCTGATGACATCCTACCGCTGCCATCTGTACAAATTCAGCAGCAGACACCTACAAAGGAGGCGACAAAAACAAAACAAGACACACATGAAACAGACCAACCATCACTTGTGCAGTGTCTACCAACTTGCTCACATGTGTCAGTGGGCACAAGCCCTGTCCGTGAACAGTCACTACCCAAAAGCCCTGTAGGTGAGTCACTGCCCAAAAGCCCTGTAGGTGAATCGCTGCCCAAAAGCCCTGTAGGTGAATCGCTGCCCAAAAGCCCTGTAGGTGAATCGCTGCCCAAAAGCCCTGTAGGTGAATCACTGCCCAAAAGCCCTGTAGGTGAGTCACTGACCACAAGCCCTGTAGATGAGTCACTGGCCACAAGCCCCGTAGGTGAACAGTCACTACCCAAAAGCCCTGTAGGTGAGTCACTGCCCAAAAGCCCTGTAGGTGAGTCACTGGCCACAAGCCCTGCCCGTGAAGTGCCAGAGGCCACTCAAAGTGGCTCTGTTGTACCTAAAGTTGGTGGCAAAAGAAAAAGGAAAATTCAAGAGACAACAAGCAGGCCTGTTACTCGCTCGCAAAAGGAACAAAAAAAATTAATTTTAAAATTCACAAAATATGTCTTTGGCCTTGTTTTGTTGACATCAGATTATCTAATTACTATTGTATGTATGCTGAAGACTGTGTTGTTTCCAAACTTTCAAGTATGTTCTTGTACACGTGAAGTTTTGGAAATGTTAACACTCCTAATTAATGAATAGTGTTATAAATATTGATGTATTAATCGTCTGTTCAGTAATGGTCCACCAGGAGCCAGTTGCTAAGTTTAGAGAAGCTGCCATTGACTTTGCAGCAAAACATTGCATTTGGGTGTGTTAATTGATGTAATCATTGCATGTGCATATTATTTTCATGCAATTATAAAAGCACCTATTTAACTGCAAACATCTTTCTTGTACGTGTACAGCAGGATTTTGTGTTAAATATTACTTACCTTTGGTGGCCATTGTAATGTTGTCCTTTAATCATTTATGTGTTCTTGTTTCAAGCACATCTCTGAATTGATACTAATATATATGTAGTATGTATTGATATATGCACACACACACACACACACAGACACACACTGTGTGTGTGTGTGTGTGTGTGTGTGTGTGTGTGTGTGTGTGTGTGTGTGTGTGTGTGTGTGTGTGTGTGTGTGTGTGTGTGTGTGTGTGTGTGTGTGTGTGTGTGTGTGTATATAGTACTATCTAAACTGGTATAGATGTATTTACAAAAAACATACACTTCATGCTTCCTTGTGAAAACACACTATTTTAATAATACAGGCCTAATGTTTGACAACTATACTAAGTGTGAGCCTCTAACATTATTGGGTGCAAACAAATGTTTATGACTTAATTCACTCATGTTTATCACCATTTAAATAGGTTTCATACAAGGCCTACTTACTGCCATCAATATGTTGTGTGTACTCCTGCAATATAAAAAAAAAAAAAAAAAAGATACAATATATATACTGCACCGACACACTTTATTCGAGCAAATACCCAGTATGTACCTGGCAGATACCTGGAATGCGCCGCTCCTCACCTCTGACAAGCCCCGTTGCGTTTGCCTTCCCAGCCTGGGTTCATGCCTGGCTGACGGGCGGCTGATCTGTTAAATGATAATGATTAGGATTTAATAGGCTGCAATGCTTCGCGTGTCTACCAGATGGCATAAATTCATGAATTGTAATGCAGTATATATATATATACTGTGCAGTATTGCAGCCAGCGGGAATAAAATGCTTCAATCCCTGCCTGGAAAATAACCCAATGCACTCGGGCAGAAAACAGTCACAAACCTCAATACACCCGGGTATACCCGAATTCGTGGGACTAGCCGAGCTCGAATAAAGTGTGTCGCCAGTGTATATATATATATATATATATATATATATATATATATATATATATATATACTGCACCGACACACTTTATTCGAGCAAATACCCAGTATGTACCTGGCAGATACCTGGAATGCGCCGCTCCTAACCTCTGACAAGCCCCGTTGCATTTGCCTTCCCAGCCTGGGTTCATGCCTGGCTGATGGGCGGCTGATCTGTTAAATGATAATGATTAGGATTTAATAGGCTGCAATGCTTCGCGTGTCTACCAGATGGCATAAATTCATGAATTGTAATGCAGTTTATATATATATACTGTGCAGTATTGCAGCCAGCGGGAATAAAATGCTTCAATCCCTGCCTGGAAAATAACCCAATGCACTCGGGCAGAAAACAGTCACAAACCTCAATACACCCGGGTATACCCGAATTCGTGGGACTAGCCAAGCTCGAATAAAGTGTGTCGCCAGTGTATATATATATATATATATATATACATATACATACATATATACACACACACACACACACACACACACTATACATATAGTACAATATACACTTTATATATATATATTTTTTTTTATGAGAGAGATATATTTATATATATATAGATACACACGTATTTAAACTCATGCAGACAGGTAGTTAACCAGAATTTCAAATACACACAGAAATGTATGTGGGAAAAAAACATTTCATTTTGCAGGTGTGTGTATTTACTGATATGGCTGTCTAAGCACTATTTTCACACAGTGCTTTTTGTTATTTTTCTAGAAAACTCAATGTTACTGAAATAAGTGTAGGAATGTTTTCACAAACGAGAGAAAAAAATGATACATGTTTTTCCCACATTCGCCTATCACTAACCACAAAACTTAAACCAATTAAAAGGACACATCCAATTGGCGTTTGAAATAAGGAGTAAAAGTAGTTACTTTTGTTGACCTTGAAAACGAAACACAGGAATTTGTTAGCCATTGAGCAGAATCATTTTGATGAGCAAAGAAGACAGAACTGCACACATCTTTTGTGCTACTCTGACATGGCTGATGAATTCGTTAACCATATGAATCCCCTCTTAGGTTATAAGTACATGGTTTCAGAAGCAATTTTAAACAGTCGCGGACACAAAGCAAGCACACGCCAAATCTATGATTTGATTCGAGCTAAATATCCTTATTACCAAGACCGTAGGCATGCGCGGAATTTTAATTCCTCAATAAGATTCACTTTATCAACTAATGACTTTTTTGAACGTGTGCAGGATAAGCTAGAACACACCTATGGTTTCTGGAAGATTGCAAAGTAAAAGCATTTTACCCTGAAAGAGGGCACATATATTGTTGTGAAAGGCATATTTATTCCTAATGCCAATAGCAATGGATCCGCTACTACTGTTCCGTGTGAATCGATACCTGCTGCAATATCTGCACCCTCCATTCCTGAAACCCACATTGTACAACAACAAAAGTACTATGATTATGTACCAAGCCTTTCAGCTGAAAATGCATTGGAATGGGAACCAGAAGAAATGAACCTACCTCCCGACCAATTGTTTGAAGAAAGCAGTGGCGATTCCTATGAGCGCTTCATGGAGGAGATGTGTGTCATACTGGATTCAGCGGGTGGGTCAAGCGTGGATGAAAATGCCTTGCATTTCTGGAGCGACCAGTTGCAGCCAGACGAAGAGTTAATTCTAGAAGAATGGTAAATATAACAACCGTTATGCGTTGACTGTGCGTTTAAATGTTTTTTTTTTTTAACCACCATTTTCCCTTTCAATGCGAGGATACAGCGTAACATTGCAGACTGCATAACATGTAGCGATCACAAAGAAATTGTTGCCGAATACAATATAGTATAACCTGAAAGAGTAGTACACATTGCTGACGGAATAAATATACGTACTTTCCTATCCCTTTAACCATATTAGCAACATTTTAACATAACTCTAACACATACCTGTTTTGTTATCATGCAACATTTAAAAGCGGGTCCACCACGTATGACGTGGGACCCTTGTCATGGCCCAAGGCGTCCTTAAAAAGGATTACGGATGTAAGTCCCGCCCCCAAGCGACGTGCGCGCCTCAAAGCCTATTGGCTGTCATGTTTTGTTATAGTAACGGTAACTGCAGTGTGTCATGTGTGCGGCTCAGTGTTTGTAGCCGTAAAGTGGGCGTTAGCCGAATGTTAATTGAGTGGGAGGAGTGTTAGCGTGCGTTTCACGCTGGTTTAACATGACGTCACACGTATTGCATTTGCGCATTGTGTTATCGGCCGTCCTTTCTGTCCAAACACGTCTGTTTAAAAAGAATACAGATGTACTCGTTTAGAACGAATGTAGTTTCGTATTCATTGTATTTGAAATAAAGATTTTATGTTTAATGGTATTTTCAAGATGTATTGAACGCACAACGTACGCTTTGTTTTGCGCATGCGCTAACAGTTAGTGCAGCCAAGCATGAAGTGCGTGCGCACACTAAGATGTGCGCGCACATTTTTCAGTATACAGGCAACGTTCACATCATATACATAGTTATGCCTGCTACAAATTTAAAGAAACATTACATACTGATGTACACTTGTACTTCTAACATATAAGTGAGTGACGTGTGTATGTACACAATCATATAGAGCTGTGTAATGCGTTGTCACGGATACATATATAGTAAGGTGCCATATTTGACCATCATGTGTTTGCTGTATTTCAGAGATGTCGGGGAAGATACAATCGGATCAATGTATGATTTCAGAAGAGTCTACCTTTATATGAGATGATTGTGAGGAGGAGCCACCGACTACTATACTACATATGGAACTAATTTTATATTGCTTGCAGCGCTTATTAACAAACAATTAAAAATGTGATACCCTTATGCCTATATTGCATAAGCACTTAATTAACATAATGATGTTGCAAAATAGTGCCTCATGAATTTTTATTGAGTGTTCTTTAATGACTACTATCATTTTATGGCATGGTGTGTTTTATATATAACAACCATTCCCACTCTGCTAACACATTTGTGAATTCTATTGTGTAATGGAACGTATGACTGTCGAAAATATGTAACAATAATAATAATAATAATAATAATAATTATAATATGAGCATGTTCATGTATAGCGCTGCTAGTTGTACACAGCGCTTTACAGACACATTTTTCAGGCTGAGGTCCCTGGCCCGTGGAACTTACAATTTATTTTTTGCCGCCTGAGGCACAGGGAGATAAAGTGACTTGCCCAAGGTCACAAGGAGCCGACACCGGGAATTGAACCAGACTCCCCTGCTTCAAAATCTCAGTGCCAGTGTGTGTCTTTACTCACTGAGCCACTCCTTCTCCCAATGTAAAGGACACTTACAACCAACTAGCCATTTCTTGTTAAAAATCTCTTGTTACATGGGTATGTTGATAAAATGGTTTGGGACTGTAGCAAATAATGTTATTGGCCAGATGTTGTGGTCCCCTACAATGCATGATGTTCTGATTATGACATCAACATCATGTAATGAAGTACGTTTCTGTGTATATTTCATTAACCTAACTAACTATAGTTTACTGTGTTTATTAAACGTTCTAAAAATACATAGTATAGTCAATATGATGATATAAGCTACCATAATAAAGCTGGTGTTATCATTTGTCGGTGTTATACATGGATCCTACACAAATTGATACAGACACAAACAGTTGTCTTACAAAGTGTGTCTATGCTAATGTGCACGTGATTGACGTTACAATTGTGACAATACTTGATAATTATCATCATGATAATGATGAAGTGACGTGATTTATATTGCAAAAATATTACCAACATTGTCATATTGGTAAATTATAAATGCTAAATGACAGTAACATTAGTGACAAATTTGTCTTCTCTGTTAACAGTTTAACACTTGGTACATGTAGGACACATCCACACACGTGTGACTTATATATACACAAGTAACAAATTTAAATTAATGTTGACTATTAATTCCTAGCATTACAAAACACCAACATTGCTAAATATAAGATGTAGTACGCATTGTTGTGATTGCAGGCATTCATGCATGGAGTTTTATGATCAGTCAATTTCATCCGTGATGAATGATCTCCCGTAAGTAAAGAAATAACTACAGTTATCCCCTTGTCTCCAAACACCTCTATATTACATTAATGGAATTTATAAGGAAACATACATAAAATGTGATGAAATGGGAGTAATCATTTTCTAATACAATGCACATGAAAGCTCAAGAGTAGCTAAATGCATATACATGATACAGAAAGTACATATATGTAACATTTGTGTTTAAACCAATATGTTGGGTTTTGACTTCAAATAATTATAGGAAGATTGATGTAGGCACATCTTATGAGAGATGTCAGCAAATATACATACCATGATCAGTCATACTGGAGATATACCTATAATGCAAAGGAACAATATATAAATTGCAAACATTGACATGCCATCTTCAGTACCGTAAACAACACAGCAAAGTGTGTATTTGGTGTTAAATGTGCAACACCATGTATATTTCATAACATTCAAAATGTAAATCAGGCTGGTGTACACATCATATGGATGTACATGTTACACTGCACCAATAACATTGTATGTAAGCATACTAGAAGCATGAATGAGTATGGGCATAATATGTGTATTGTGTTAGCATAAGGAACAACACAATGCTAAAATATTAGTGCTTTGTTACCCCAGTTGTATTCACATACACACAACTAAAGTACAATTGAAGAGGGATTATATAACCTGTGCAACAATAACATACCGGTGCCACATCCCTTTGTGCACACAGCAGAGAGAAGAAAGGTGTGCAACCCATATTCATCTGTGTCCTACCAGAAGGGTATATAAAAAAACATTATTGTTAAGATAACATAATGTAAGTATAAAAGTAGAACTTGGAACATATATGTTTTTACTTACAAGAAAAAAATGAATTGATGAGATTCTGGCGTGTCTGGCCACCACTGGCTGTTTGTTCATTTTCAGCAGCTACATGGGTGGGATGCTCGTCTACCACAGGCTCAGCTAGGTCTGACTGTACATTGTGCCTGAGTGCAACATTGTGCAAAATGCAACAGGCAAGGATAATATCAGACACTTTTTGAGGCTTGTATAGAAGAGCCCCACCAGTTCTGTCCAGACACCTAAATCTGGTCTTGAGTAGGCCAAATGTCCTCTCTATAATAGATCTTGTAGATATATGGGCTGCATTGTACCTGTCCTCTGCTTCAGTTTGAGGGTTTAGCACCGGAGTCAAGAGCCACGGCCTAATTCCGTATCCTGAGTCACCTATAATGAATGGAGCACACATAAGCTGACATTAGTGATCAAATTGTACAATGCCAACATTCCTAAATAAAAATGTGTTTTGTGTTATAACATGTAAATGTGTACTCACCCAGCAGCCAACCATGTTCAAAATGTCCCTCTTCGAACGCATGGAAGACTGAAGAGTTCCTCAGGATGGAGGAATCGTGACTGGAACCAGTGAATTTGGGTACCACATGCATTATCCTCATCGTCGCGTCACATACCACCTGTACATTGAGTGAATGGTAGTGCTTACGATTGCGGTACACATGCTCACTCTGACTAGGTGCAATCAAAGCAACATGTGTGCAATCGATTGCACCCAGCACACATGGTATCCCTGCTATATTATAAAAGCCAGTCCTGACTTCCAGCCACTCTGTCGCCTCTGTAGGAAAATGAATATAATTCCTAGCGCGTCTATTGAGTGCATAGAGAAACTGGGTCAAGGCCCGCGAGAATGTAGATTGCGAGACCCCGCCCACTATGCCCACAGTTGTCTGGTATGACGCGGAAGCAAGATAATGTAATGAGCACAGCATTTTAACAAGCCCAGGGACTGCACGACCTCTGGCTGTGAAAAAATCTAAATCTCCCCTTACTCCTGATAAAGAGCTAAGATTGCTGCTGAACTCAAACGATAGCGACTTACAATCTCCTCCTCACTCATCCCATCTAACAGGGTTCTCTCCCTGTACAGACGCGGACGAGGCACAACTTGTCTCCTCTGTCTTCTCCTCTGATCTCCTGTCCCTCTACCTGTCCCTCGGCCTGTCCCTCTCCCTGTCCCTGTCGTATCCGCGTGACTGTCCCTGTCACTCGGTGTGTCCCTCCCTTGCCCTATATGATTCTCTTCATCATCAAGCTTGTCATAGAAAAGAATGTTCCTCCGTCTCCTAAACAATCTCAACATTTTGAAATGAGTAGCTGTGAATGAGCAGGTAATGGGCGTCCTTTAAATAGGTATGTGATGATGTCAGGTGACATAGTAAAATGCAAGGTGTTACATTAACATAATAAAGTACTTCTGTGGCAAGCTGTGTGCAGTTCTTGTTATAAGTATTTGTTGTGTGTATTCTGCAGGGAATGATGATATTTGGCAATGATGTGACGTGAACCTTTGTAGAAACATTGCTTGCAAATAAATAGTTGCATGTGCAATGCATGTAACACTTGTGAACGCAACAGTCAGTCATGTAATTAGGCAAAAAGGCTGAGATTGACGTGGGAAAAGTTTTGTGTAACATGTGTAATTAGGCATGTTATTGTGACATGTTGACAACAATGAATAGTCGTGTGCATATGCATGCATTTCTGTAAGGAGGATAGTTGGTATAGAATGAGTTAACAAGGTGTCCCAATGCTGAATTACTGTACATGTGTGTATAAGTTAGGTTGAAGTGCTTGTAATGCTACGGTTACAATGTAAACATGCAATGTGATTGATCGTCCAATAAGTGACGTCATGAAAATAGGGAGGACCAAACGTAGATGTAAACATGAGAATTTAGATGTACATGTACGTTTAAAGATGCGTGAAACATTACAAGCATTGTGTAATGTAAAGGAACATGAATATACTGTGTATGTGTGACATGTGTGACATGTGTAACATCATGTAAATAATTGTCGCTCAGTTCAATAAAATGTGTGATATGATGTGAGGTTCTCCTTTAAGAGTTGAGTATAGTATTTTCCCTTGCCACATCATCACATGATGAGTAATGTGACCCGCAAATGCTGCAAACATGTAAAAGTATAATGTTATGCAAATAATACACGTCAGCTGTGACACAATGCAGGGAATGCCCCCACACTGTAATGCAAATGACGTTTGTATTGTGAGCAATGAAACGTAAACAGTACTATACTGTTATACGTCCCCGCTCCATTGACTCCATTGATGTACAGAAGTTTTTTTTTTTTCTAAGTGCCGTTGCGGCAGCCTTAGCGATCGTTCTCCCCTCCAAACTGCCAACTTTAGTTGGCGGGAGAAATTGGCCATAACATCTCAATTTCGTAGTGCCGATCAGGCCCGATAAGCTGTTTTATTTTGTTGAATCCAGCCGATTTAAAAAAGTGGCGATCAGTGGCGAAAACAGGCTTATCGGCAGGCGAATGGCCATAACAAAATAATCGGCTCCGAAACCTGGCGAAATCAAGCACTTATCGGCGCTTACTGAATCTCAAACCCAATTTTGCCTATAAAATGGCGATAATTCCCTTATCAACGCTTACTGCATGAGGCCCTAAGTATATAAAAAAAAGCTTATAATAGGGTGATTAAGAGTGATTGTAGTCATTTACTAATTCCTAGGAAGAGAGAGTCTGGTATTGATCAAGTTAAGTTTATTATTATATTCATTATGCAATGGGTGATTTACACAATATATTTGATAAACATTGGTCCATTCTATGCTTAGAGGAAGAGATAAAGTTGAATGGATTTGTGTGACTGTCCCATTAAGAATGAGTACACAACAACCACGGGTCTGGGGGAATGGTGAGATCGAACAGTCTCTGTATCCAATGTCTAATCGCCTCCCACAGTGGAGAGATCCGTGGACAAGACCACAGCATATGTAACAGGTCGGCTGTTCCTCCGCACTGGCGGGGGCACAGGGGAGAGGAACCCGGCACAAACCTAGATAATTTCAGTGGGGTGAGGTACCATCGCATTAGGACTTTATATGCGTTCTCCTTGAGCGTGGTGCATATGGAGCTCTTCGCTGTGGCCATATATATGGCGCTCCATTCTTCATCTTCTAAGTTTTCTCCCAGATCTGTTTCCCATTAAGAACGGAATGAGGGTATCTGCTGCTCATGTTCACCAGAACTGATCACTTCTCCGTATAGCTGAGATGTAAGTCCCTTCGTGTCGGTCTCAGCCAGACAGAGCTTTTCAAAAGATGTTAATAGGGGGTATGGGGCAAGTTTGTTATAAAATGCCCTGATCTGGAGGTATCTAAAGAATTCTGAGTGAGGGATCTCTTTTTCTTCCCTGATATGGTCGAATGTTTTGATTTTTCTGTCGTGACCCTCCAGATCTCTAATCCGATTGTAGCCCCTCTGTCTCCAGATTGAGATATTACTGACTGATAGACCTGGAGCGAAATCAGGGTTATTCCAAATGGGTGTTGCCATAGAATTTTTTGTCGTAAGGGAATGCCGAAATTTCGTAGACTCCCAAATTGACACTGAGTTGGTCATCGAGGAGAGCGGCATGGCGGTAAATTTTCGCGCCGTTTTAGGTAACCAAATTAAGCTGCTCAGTTCCAGAGGTGCACATGCAGCATTTTCTAATTCCACCCATCTCTTTAACTTTGGGTTAGAATGCCATTGTACAATCTGGCATTTTGTGTGTGGGTTTCAACAAATTAACCTGTCAAATACATTAAATTGACACAAGAGGATACTAATATACTTCCTTTTTAAGAGGTGTTTTAAGTACACCTTACTCCTAGATCACACCTCGAACTACATCATACCCTCATACCCACCTCCTCCTCTATGTGAAGCTCTGTTTGGCAACACCACTCTATAAACAAATCATACCGACCTTGCCAGACTCAGTGGGTAGCCAATAACCCCTACACGTGCCATTAGCCAGGCGCAGTGAACCCCAGTAACATGTGGATGACCATGAGTGCATACATTAACAACAGTGCCCATTTCACTGTACCCTCATAACCACAGTGTCTATCCACACACTTTCACCACATCTGAGTTTTTTGAGCCATTTAGAGATTAGAGTGCGGCTTTAGATTCAACATCAAGAGATATCCATTTTACTGATGAGTACCTACCTTGTGCTCCACACTACCTTTGAACGAATATAGATGCATGAATCATTTCGTAGTCACTACAGTGATTCACTATAACTCAGCAGAAGCTAGTACCACCTGATACTTATGCCTACTGGGGACCTACAGTAGACTCTCTAGACCTGTTTATGGTCTATTTTAACACAGTATATTAAGTAGAATAAACATATACTGTTTTTATCATACCTTCCTTATTTGAAATAAAAATACGAATACATTGCACCATACACTTTTATTTTTCACCCCTGACCACATTTATTCTATAACGGTCTGTGGTGCGCCTACAAAGGGAATCTTTTTGTGTACCTCTCCAGATACACCTGTATAAATATATCTAAAACTGAAATGATGTACATTAAAAAACCCCCAGACACAAGGACACCATATAACTTCCCTGTAAAAGTAACAAAAAAAAACCATTAGATACCTGGGGATCATGCTGGAGGCAGAAATTTCCAGACTATACGAGAATAACTTTAAACCTATCATAAAAAAAATAGTGCAGGAACTAAAACACTGGATGACACTACCCTTATCACTATTTGGGAGAGCAAGCGCAATCAAAATGATATCGTTTGCCAGACTCCTATATCCCATGCAGACTCTCACTATGCTCCTCAAACATGAAGACATTACTGAAATAAATAGAGCAATAACAAAATTCCTATGGGGAAATAAGAGAAGCAGAATAGCTCTAAAAAAAAATTACAATTACCAAAGGAAATGGGAGGTATCAACCTACCGAATATCAGGAACTATAACATAGCAAGTATAATGAGACATGTAGGAGACTGGATAAAAGACACCAATCACTACTCCTCCCTAGAAATAGAAAAGGAGTTTTCTCCAGAGACATCCCTGAGAGAGCTAATACATACTAAATGGGGAGACATCCCAGTGACCCAAAGAAACAATATTCTAATCAAAGATACCATAGTAACGTGGAAAACGGTCAGAAAAAAGTTTAAACTATCACACACAATTTCTAGATATCTACCAATCCAAGACAACCCCAAATTTATACCAGGGCATACCCAAACATCATTCCAAATTTGGAAACAAAAAGGCATTACATGCCTAGAGCATGTGATTAACACAGACAAACAGGAATATATGACATTCCAGGAGCTCGCACAAAAATGGGACATCCCCCAAAATCTAATACACGCCTTCTCATATACACAGCTAATCAGTTTTTGCAAAAAATTGGCAAACCATAAAACTACAGTACTAAAGAACAATAGAATAGACGACTATTTTAAATCAAAAGAGCAGGACAAAAGCAAATTGTCAGAACTATACAGCATTATTAGAGATCAAGACATAGAGATCACACACGCCAACACACTCAGGGCATGGAAATAAGACTTCCCAGAAATACAAAACATGGAACAGCTAATACAGGGCATACACAGGGTACACAAGATTATACCATCAGAGACATGGCCGTAAATGCAATTCACAATAACACATAGAGCATACATAGCATTCAAACGACAGATAAAGACTAGGACAGAAGACACCACGTTCTGCCCTAAATGCAAGACACCAAAGGTGGACCTTAAACAATGCCTCTGGACATGCATACATATATCTAGATATTGGGACTAAGTGCTAGACTATATGAAAGCAAAATTAAAAATCTCATGGACAAAGGACCCAATACCTATGATATTTGCGAATATAGAGAACTGGACGGAGGGAAAACAAATCAGCAGAGCAGTAACCAGACCCACAGAGGTTATACTACTAGCGGCAAGAAAGACCATTATGATAAACTGGATACAAATACAACAGCCCTCAATGGAACTACTACATGACACACTATACAAACTAATGACAATAGACCAACTGGAGACATCCATAGACAGGAACAGAACAACGGAAGATTTCCGCCAAAGATGGGACTGGTTCCTTGAGGAAAGAGACTTGAGGAAAGGGGACGGCTTAGGGTAAAGACATGAGACAGGGGACGGAAAGTAGGAAAGGAGTGAACAGGACCAACATAACAAGTTGCGTTAGAGTATAAGTCTAAAGTTTAAGGTTAATTAGATAGGAATCGAGCTGGAGAAAATCGTAACCATAATGTATAACACAAGGGTGTAACAAGGCGAACATAACCGAAGAAAACAAAAATGATCGCCCATATGGCAAAAACGAACCCAAGTTCGAGTTCAAAGTTAAGAGAAAATATGTTTAATATATGAAAATTTTGTAAACAATGTATGTGAATAACGGGTGACATAATATGCATGTAACAGCACAAGTTTTCAAGCTGATCGCCTGTATACTGAAAATGTACCCAATAAAAAAGATTAGTGAAAAAAAAAATGGTGCTGTGACAAGCGTATAGGACGTTGCCAACGGGAAAGACAGGAGTGCCCTCAGATGTCCAAAGATGCCGCGGCCATGTGAGAAAAACCTGTTATCTATTTTTTTCTTTTTAAGTCTCTCTGGCTGTCTGGGGTAAGTCTCTGATTCATGGGTGATGCTCCATGCAACCTAAAATTGTGACTAATTAAGGTTACCGTGTTTAGATTTTGTAAACACAAAAAAGCCCACAAGTAACTATTATGGCAAGGTACCCTCTCACAGGGGTGAGGGAAGAAACTATAGATATCCTCTCACATGGGTGAGAGAAAAAAATGTTGTAACCAAGTTCAGACAAACTTGAAGTACTAAAATATTATTGTTGACTGGCGAAAGTCTGCGGTAAGCCTGGGCACAAAATTAATTTGGCCAGAAGGAGAACGGTTTGATGAAGAAGTAATTAAGAAAGTTAAAAAGGAAGTGAATGGTTGGTCCTTGGGAAAACGCAAAGAGGATGCCTGGTGGATGTTGAAATGTTTTCAGAAAGTGAGAAAGAAACGGAAGTTGATTTCACGCAATGAAAGTTTGAAAAGTGAGGTCAAGAAAGGAAAAGAAGGACTTGGCAAAATACAGACAGAAATGACAAACACAACGCAGACGTACTAAGAAATTATACTCAGGAGTGATGAGTGACAGTACAGGATGACCAACAGGGGTACAAAAGGACGATATTAATGTGAACAGATTTTGTAAAGGAAAAAATACAAAAAATCAAATTGCAGCTGGTAGCCAAGTTGGGAGAGAGAGATTTCACTCCTCACTCTAGATACTGCCTAAAATCCATTCACAGCTCTCATGTCTTGCAAGTACAGTAACTGCTGCCCACATGGCCCCCCTCCCTCTCTTGTCTGAAGAGAATGCAATTAGCTACATGCTGCACAGACACAAACTAACTTTGAGAGAGGCTGGCTGCAGTAAAAATGTAAAGTTGTTTTAAATCAGTTTATAAAGATACATTTATAAACATTATGAAAGTATTCAGATTAGTAATTATTATAAGAATAGAAAAGGAGATTATTTAATTCGTTTTTTGTTGTTGCAGGAATTAGAATCAGAATGTTTTATTTTTGTCACCATGAGTGTAGCATTGACAAGGTATAATTGAAAAAAAAAATGTAGGATCATATTTAATTATTTAGCTATAGACCAGAAAAGAATGATTTCTGATTGTCAGTTTTATAATTCTGTGTTCCACAGTGGTAACAGAAAAGGTGATATCCTTTTAAATGCTTTAATATTTGTTTTTAGGAAGGTTATAGTATGAAAGAATATTTTTTTTTATGTTGTGAAGTGTGAATGAAAGGGAAGTCAGCAATCTTTATTTAGCATATGTAATCTTCTCAAGAGGATCCATTCTTATCCAGTATGTACAGGCATACCCCGCATTAACGTACGCAATGGGACCAGAGCATGCATGTAAAGTGAAAATGTACTTAAAGTGAAGCACTCCTTTTTTCCACTTATCGATGCATGTACTGTACTGCAATCGTCATATACGAGCATAACTGATGTAAATAATGCATTTGTAACAGGCTCTATAGTCTTCCCGCTTGCGCAAAGCTTTGGTACAGGTAGGGAGCCGGAATTGCTGTTCAGGACATGCTGACAGGCGCATGCGCGAGCTGCCATTTGCCTCTTGGGCGATATGTCCTTACTCGCGAGTGTACTTAAAGTGAGTGTCCTTAAACCGGGGTATGCCTGTAGATGGTTTATTGCTGTATTCTACTGATCAGACGTCATATACGCATTACCTGTGTCTCCTTTTGCATGCATTGACAAAGTGTCACAAGGTTAAGAAGGATAAACTGCAGACAAAACTCAGGTAATTTATTTGGGATACTTGATCGCCCATGCCATCATACCTACTAGGGTACAAAGTATCAGAAACACACCTGTCCCTACTACGGTCCGCGAGTTGCGCTGCTCCTGGGCTCGACTATTGTTTTTTATAGACAATTTATACCTGACCATGGCTGTCTAGCAGCTCCCTTACAGTAATAGCTGACAGGATTCCACCTTCCAAGTTACAAGACACAGTCATGATGAACCAGCCCTGTTGGCTTTTAAGGAGTTAAAGGAGTCTCTCGCCTCCGCTGCAGTATTAGGATTTCTAGACTGTTATATTTTTAAAAATATATATATTATCTGTATGCTACAGAGCGGCAAAGATTGTCCCTCTCTGTTCTCCCACAACAGCATGGGGACAGACAGACATACCATGTATTTATACAGACTGGTCCTTTACACTCCCCATGATCAGCCCAGATGGCGGAGTGACCTCACAATTGCTCTCACCCTTAGCAAGGACCAAACTGTCAATATATACACTGACTCATGGTATGTTTGGGGTGGTCTGACAGACTTTGATATGCTATGGAAGGAGCATGAGGTTTTGTCCTCTGTTTTATTTCCACAGGCTGTGGCTGTTATTAAATATTCGGCACACACTAATGCCACTGACTCCATTTCACAGGGAAATGACTTTGCTGATATTACTGCCAAGATGGCTGCCATGCAGTCTATTGTTAAGAAATGTGCCATTATTAGTCAGCCAGTGCTCCCCATTTTCTCTGACTTTGTTAACATGCAGGATTCTGCAGATTATAAGGACTGGAAATTAGCAGGGTGTAGTAAATCCCCTGATGACCTTTGGAGAAGCCAGGACGGCCGCCAGGTGGATCCCAAAAATGTATTGCTCTTTCTTGCAAACATGTACCACAGTTTGTCACATGTTTGCAAGGGGGAGTAGTGGAAATTGTCAGAGAGACTGGTGGACACAATGTAACTCAATTGTGAAAGAGGTTTTTACAAACCGTATGATATGCAAACTGCACAACATTGCGATATCTACACCTACAATATGCTTGTACAACACACACCCCAATTATGTGTATGTGTACCTTGTTAGCCGAGCTTAATAATAAAAAATAGACGATACCGTTCTGTGGCTAACTAAATGCTTTTATTTGTGTGAGCTTTCGAGATACACTGATCTCTTCTTCCGACGTTGTTACAATGAATAAAGCAAACAAGGTTTAACTTAAAAACAGTACCTCTTGAAATGTTATCTGTGACTGAAACCTATCCCTCCCCCCTGTGCTGTATGCGATTTATGATTTGAGGTGTTAAATAGTCCTTGATTGTTAGTGATGTAAGTGTGTGTGTATGTATGTATGTATGTAAATTTATAAAGTGCCCCAGTGTATACAGCTCTTTTCAAAAGGTGTGTGTGGAGTGGGACCAATGGTGTAGGTAGGTGTGGAAATGTAAGAGTGTTGCATCACTAAAAGTGTGTGGTCCCAATTGGTATACAGGGATGGAATTACATAGAGTATGTGAATGTGTAATAGACATCTGTGTGTGCATTTATATAGCGTACTATGTATAGACATGGCCTTTAGCACTCATGGGAAGAGAGTTCTCTTGTGTCAGTAGTGACTCATGAAACGGCGGTTTCGGTATGTATATATATATGTGTGTCTGATTGTGTGTGTGTGTGTTTTTAAAAATAGATTTTATACCATTACCATCTGCCAAAGGATATAAAAATTGCCTTGTACTAAGTGGATCAGTACAGTATGTGGCCTGAAGCGTACCCAACCAAGGATAAAAACAGCAAATAATTGCTGGGGTATACAGGAAAGTCTGGACTCTGATCAAGGTCCGGAATTTACAAACAAAATATTTAAGGAGATGGTCAGATTTGTGGGCATCAAACATAAATTGCACTGCCCATACCCCCCACAAGCCTCAGGCACAGTAGAACAATGGAACAGAACAATAAAAACCTGTCTGACTAAGGCCTGTGAGCAAACTGGACTGATACTTTCTATATTTCTAAAGAAAATCAGATATTGGACAGGAAAAAGATGGACATAGCACTGATGAAATAATTGCGGGCGACTAATAAGTAGGAGGGGTTCCACTTTACTAGATCTGAAAGCAGCAGATATTCATATCATGTCTGACTCATTGATGAAATACTGTGAATGTCTAAATAATGGTATACAAAGAGTTTCCCTACAGGTCACAGAGGCAGAGCCTGAGGACCCACAAGTCAGCCATTCTTTGAACCTAGGACATTGTTGAAATGGTACATCCGAGATTCCCCTCTAGGCTTGTTGGGAGGGACCATTTCAGATTATCCTGACTAATAACACAATTGTTAGTTTACAGAGACCTATGTGGATATATGCCTCCCACACTCAACAGGTGTCAGACTCTGCTGATGGCTGAAACTGCTGAATCTGTCTTCCTGGGAGACAGTGAAGAAATTATATATTTCCTTGTATAATCTATTGTTTATATATAATGATTAATGATATTCTGTGATTGTATTGGATAGAGTATACACACACACACACACACACACACACCCCTACATACCCACCAACATACACATGCATGCACACACACACAATATTAATCATACCCAAATTCCATATTACACACCAACAATGCCTGGTCACTTTTGGAAGTTATTTTTCATGGCAGGAACTATGATTCTATTTTTGTATTTCTTTTTGCAACATATCTATTTTTCCAGAGGCACCCGAGAGACACATTATCCGTGGCGACAAAATAACCATGGTTATCTCAAGGCCACCTATAAATATGCTGATCTACTAAATATTTCAAACTGTTGGGTATGTACAAACATTCCCACTTGATATGCAAGGAGATGTAGCTATGCTGCCAATTACATGGGAAGCGAAAGAGATATGCAGGAGGATCTGAACTGTTAACTGAATTAACTTGATGCAACCACACTCAAGCTTTCACAGAGCAAGGAGGTAATGCGACTTTGACTAATAATTCTCACGTGATTACATGGGACATTCCCCGGTTAGGCCCCTATCTGCTCCAGAAAATCAGTAGGGCCCGCTTAATGTTTCAAGGGACTTATTTCATTTGTGGAAATTATGCCTACCCCTGGATACTATACAACTGGTCTGGATCATTGGATATATTATTTATTTATTATTATTTTATTTATAAAATATTTTACCAGGAAGTAATACATTGAGAGTTACCTCTCGTTTTCAAGTATGTCCTGGGCACAGAGTAGAACAAATAATACATGGTTACAAGTACAGTTACATAAATGAACAGAGTATACATTATATACAAGACATTGCGTGCAGAGTTAAAGAAAATATATATTATGTGCGTATGAAACAGTTACAGACCAGGTTAAAATGTGAGACAGCCTTAGATTTGAAAGAACTTAAACTGGTGGTGGATGTGAGAGTCTCTGGTAGGTTGTTCCAGTTTTGGGGTGCACGGTAGGAGAAGGAGGAACATCCGGATACTTTGTTGAGCCTTGGGACCATGAACAGTCTTTTAGAGTCTGATCTCAGGTGATAAGTGCTGCAAGTGGTAGGGGTGAGGAGCTTGTTCAGGTAGCTAGGTAGCTTGCCCATGAAGAATTTAAAGGCAAGACAGGAAAGGTGAACTTTGCGCCTAGACTCTAGTGTTGACCAATCTAGTACTTTGAGCATTTCGCAGTGATGTGTGTTGTAGTTGCAATGGAGAACAAAACGACAAATTGAATTGTAGAGGATGTCAAATTTGCTAAGGTGGGTTTGAGGTGCCGAGCCATATACTATGACTCCATAGTCAATAATTGGCATTAGCATCTGCTGTGCGATACGCTTTCTGACCAGGAGACTTAGGGAGGATTTGTTCCTGTAAAGTACCCCTAGTTTGGCATAGGTCTTGGTTGTCAGGGTATCAATGTGCATCCCGAATGTTAAGTGGGAGTCAAACCATAAGCCCAGGTATTTAAAACTAGTGACAGGTGTTAGGGTGGTGTTAGCATTGGTTCTAATCAGGAGCTCAGTCACTGGAAGCTTTTCAAATTTAGTCTTGGTCCCAAGTACCATTGTTACAGTCTTGTCAGTGTTTAAAAACAGTTTGTTTTGGGAAATCCAGTTTTCGAGTCTCAAAAAGTCAGACTGGAGTATGTGTTGAAGGTCAGAGAGGCTATGGCTGTGTGCATATAGGATTGTGTCATCTGCATACATGTGTATTGAGGCTTCCTTACAAGCTGTGGGAAGATAATTAATGAACACTGAGAAGAGTAGGGGCCCCAGAACAGAGCCTTGCGGGACACCACAGGTGATATCCAGGGGGTTGGAGTTAGAGCCTGAGATGGACACATGTTGGGATCTTCCTGATAGGTAGGACTGAAACCAGTTTAAAGCATGCTTCCCTATCCCAGAGCTCTGGAGTTTGTTAAGCAGGATAGCATGATCAACTGTGTCAAAAGCCTTTGCAAAATCTAGGAATACTGCACCAGTGAGTTGTCCCCGTTCCATTCCACACTGGATTTCATTGCAAACTTTTAGCAGGGTAGTTACGGTGGAGTGTTTGGGACGAAAGCCAGATTGGAATTGGCTAGGGAAATTTGTCTTGGTATAGAAATCGCTTAATTGGGAGTGGACACATTTTTCCATAACTTTGGATAGAATTGGGAGAAGTGAGATTGGCCTGTAGTTTGAGACAGTGTTTTTGGGACAACTCTGGCAGTTTTCCAGGTCTTAGGGATATGGCCTGCAGACAGGATACAGTTGACTATGGATGCAATTGGTTTGGCAATGGCTGGGGCACCAAGTCGCAGGAACCTAGATTGTAGTAAGTCAGGTCCACATTGGCTGCTTAGTTTTGGTCTACATTGGCCTGCCATAAGATATTTTACACAACTAAAGGACACTCTGGAACATCAGGGTTTTCGGAGGGACAACAGCGACTTCAAGCACCTGAGAAACAGAAAGATTTTTCTTTGCCTTGTTTCCCACTTATGGTATTATGCGTAATGTGGATAAAATACAGGACCTTTCCAACCTGATGGAACAAATCAGCAATGACTGTGGATGCTCTGGAACAAATGACTGATTACTGAAATAATTGCTACTGCTGCGGCCGAGTTTATTCGAGCATTTGCCCGTTCTCGGCCGCAGCAGTAACCTGGCGCGCGCCGGAGGGTGCTGGGCGCGCGCCATAGCAGCGGAAGAGCGCCCTCCGAACGGGGCGCTCTCCCTCCCGCTGCCGGGTCCCCCGGAACCCCCTGCCGCCGTCCCCCACATCGCAGGACACCAGGGCTCCCTCGGGGAGCCCTGGACGCGCGTGCAGGGGGCTCTGGCACCCGATGACGCGTGATCGCGCATCGGTGATGCGCGGCACGCTGAGGGAGTGCGGCTAGCACGCCGGGGCATCCCCCGGCTTGCGGTGCTAGCCGTGCTGCAATAAAGTGTGTCGGTAGTGTATACAGCAGCGGCAGCTCTTATTCGAGCAAAAGCCGCTGGCTGTATGCGGCTGGGAAGCGGGTAGCCGCGGCGCGTGGCGGCGCACTGTGACGTCACAGTCACACGCGCGCCCGGCTTCCCCGTCTTCCCCGGCTTCCGCAGGCTTCCCCGACACCCCTGGAGATGAAATTAAGGTAAGCGGGGTTGCGGGGAAGCAGAGGGGCAGAGCAGAAGCCGGGCTCGGGGTCCGGAAGGAGAGTAAATTGCGCGCGAGGTGGAGGGGGTGTGCATGTGGGAAACGCGGCGGCGCGCGGTTATTACTGGCGGCAGCTGGGGTAGATCCCGGCATGCCGCCGGCATTTAGTGCGATAAAGTATGTCGCTACTGTATGTACTGTAGTCTTGCAAAATCAAATGGGATTGGACTATGTACAGTACTAGCTGAGAAAGGAGTGTTGTATTTTTATACCGGATAATAGTAACCTGTTGTACCTGAAACACCCCTGGACTTTACACTCAGAGGATTCTGGGTAAGAAGAGAGACTGTGTTTGTTCATATGAAGAAAGACTGTTTAAGACTTGGCCAGTGGGATCCAGCAAATAATGAGTTAATGTCTCAGAGACAAGGCAATATGAAAACTCAACCTTGGAATTCCTGTCACAGAACAGGACAGCAGACTTAAACCATGCATCCCACACAGCTAGGCCCAGCAACAGATAACACGAAACACAGGAGATACAGTTAATGAAGAAGGGAGCTATTTGGAACATGCACAGAGAGAATGCTAGTAGTAAGAATGATTAGTGTGACAGCTTTACTAAGAGATAAGTATAAGCCCTGAATAAGATTCCTTTGTCTTGGTCAGAGAAGAGTATTTTTGATTGTTTTGTCCTGCTTTCTTCAGTTTTTTACTCTTGGAAATTACTTTCTTATCTGCATCTGGACTGGGCATCAAAAGTGTTGTTCACAGTATTTT
The DNA here is from genome assembly GCF_040206685.1 of Ascaphus truei. Lineage (NCBI taxonomy): Eukaryota > Metazoa > Chordata > Amphibia > Anura > Ascaphidae > Ascaphus > Ascaphus truei. The sequence continues at coordinate 162,349,564 of NC_134485.1, forward strand.
CCTATAGATGACCTTGGCTTACCTCCTTCTTTGACCAATCAACTAAAGTAACAACACACATTGCCACACATTATTCTAGTATGTGTCCCAGATGTATTACTCTTGCCAATCAAATATTATAAGTTTTTATGCTACGCCCATGTAAAAAGGGTAATATATCGGTTTGCAATATCTTTTTCTGTCATGTGAGCATATTTTCTAGGTATGTCTTGTATCTTACTAATTAGTAAAAACCAGCTGAAGAACTACTCCATTGCTTGTGTGTTAAATTATTCTTTATACATTATTATTCTTTAACAAGGACATTTATCAGACCCCATGATAGCATGATTGCCAGATGGGCAAACTATTTGAGACACGTTGCTAAAAGTAATTTATGTAAGATAACAAAAGTACAGCAAAAAGGTGATATTTTTTGTTGCATGAATTTTTCCCTTCAAAGATAGAGAATATTAGTCTCATATCCAGAAAACCCTTTTCTGACAAATGTTTTCCTTTTTTGCAGAAACCTCAAAATTGGAGGAAGAGGAAGAACGTATGGTTCTGATTCTCCTTCTTTTATTCATTTGGGAGGAACATGGGTACTTTCGTAGAGGGAAAGGCATGTCAGCCTATGTTTCTTATTTAAATTCTATCCTCCATGTCCTGACCACTGAAGATAAATCTGACATTATCAGGAGCATACAGGTCCTTGTGACCACCCTGATCACATGACTTCAACTCCACGGGTATACCCGCAGTAATTTCTTTTTAATTGCTCCCACCAGCTGTTTCTAGGTGGCCAAACGTAAAACAAATTAGGCAATCAGTGAATGTGGACAACAGACGACAGAGAAGCCCAATGCTACATCCAACATGACAGAAATACACAGTAAAATACTTATATATTCTCTTGAAATAGGGTCATTTCGTTTTAACCCTTTGGCCAAAGCATTGTAAGCTTGCGAGCCACGACAAGGCAGACACCAGTTCGCAAGGCCTAACACTACCAGATAAAATACTAATATACCTCTATTAGGATTAAAATTCTCATTTATCTCTATTAGGAGGGAGAAAGACCACAGTGGGTCTATAACCAGCAGAATGAAAGGACCTGCAAACTAGGGAAGTGGGGAGGGGCGGGCTTAAAACCTGGGAAGGAGGAGCCACCAACCTCCAACAGCTGAAACAGCTGAGAATAGGTTAACAAAACACAGAACCCCAGCAAGCTCTTTTTGGGAACCCCTGAGCCCCCACAATATATATATATATATATATATATATATATAGCCACTATAAATATTACTGTATGTTCATTTGCATGTCTTAGACAGGTTTGCAACCCTGTCTTTCCCCATTGTCACCCAGCATACAGCGCTTCCACTGCAGCAAGGGATTCTGGGAAATGACATGCAAATGAGCACGCAGTGCCACCTTTTGTCTCAAGCTCGTATTACACAAGCCAATCCTCATATATATATATAAGTGTCAAAATGGAGTGCTATTGAGCGTGGCATATGTATAAAACAGACGACAGAGAAGCCCAATGCTACATCCAACATGACAGAAATACACAGTAAAATACTTATATATTCTCTTGAAATAGGGTCATTTAGTTTAACCCTTTGGCCAAAGCGTTGTAAGCTTGCGAGCCACAACAAGGCAGACACCTGTTCGCAAGGCCCAACACTACCAGATAAACGAAATCCTAATAGAGGTATATTAGTATTTTAACATATGCCACGCTCAATAGCACTCCATTTTGACACTTATATACATATATATATATTGTGGGGGCTCAGGGGTTCCCAAAAAGAGCTTGCTGGGTTCTGGGTTTTGTTAATCAGTGAATGTGGTTTGCTAATTCACAGGGTCAACAAACATGTACTTTGTTTTTTTAAAGTGTAAATATTGACTAAATGTGCAATTTTTGTGAATATTTTACAACTTTCATAAAACAATTGCCGAAACTTTAGCAAGCATCAGGGTATAAAAGATAAAAATATATATTTTCACCAGCTGCGATTGTTCAAAGTTGGTGTACTGACAGGAAATGCTTATTTAACTGACAGGGGCAATTCTTGGGATCGGATTGTCGATGGCACCCAGAAGTACACACATTAGGGTGACCACCCGTCCCCCTTTTGCCGGTACAGTCCCGTTTTTTCGGGAGCTGTACAGGTTTTCTGTGTGTACCGGAAATGTCCCGGATATTCCTCAATGTGTCCCCGTTTTTTTTTTTTTTGTTGCCGGCGGTGCGCGAGTAAGCTGCGGTGCGCGGTGCGCTGTGCGCGAGTCTGCGGCGGCGGCGGCGCGGAGGAGGAGACTGCAGCAGCCCCGCTGGTAAGTATTTTTTTTTTAATGCCTCCCCCCCGGCAGTTTCCTACCTTGTTGGCCAATCCCCTGCATCCCGGCATTAAGCCCCGCCCCCCGGCATCATCCTTCACCAAGGACCGGCATGTAGAATGGATGTAAGGGCGCTGTGGGGTGGGGGTTTAAGGCCAGGGTGCCTGGGGGCTGGGGGCAGGACCAACTTGCCTGGGGGCGGGGCTTCCGCTTCCTGCGGCAGAGCACACGTGGTGTGTGTCTGCCCGCGGCTCCTGGCTCTTCTGCGCGGTGTTTCCCCCCCCTCTGCCCGCCCGGGGGGATAGGAGATGAGTTTTTTTATCCTTTGCCTCCTGTCCTGGCGCTCCCTCCCCCCCCCCTGTCCCCTTGGTTCAGGAGATGGGCGCGGGGGCTGGCAGTGGTGGCTGCGCGGTGTTCCCCCATTCTGACCCGGGAACCCGTGGCTGCCCGCCGGGGGAGGGGGGGCGGCAGTTTACCTTTGTGTCCCGGCGCTCCTATCCCCCTCCCCCCCCCCCTTGGTGCGGGAGATGGGCGTGGGGGTGGGTGCAGGGGGAGGTGGAGAGCCACCTGCTCGTGACTGCCTCTGTCTGTACTCCAGTGTGTGTGTGTACCAGTGTGTGTGTGTGTACCAGTGTGTGTGTGTATACCAGTGTGTGTGTGTGTGTGTACCAGTGTGTGTGTGTGTGTGTGTACCAGTGTGTGTGTGTGTACCAGTGTGTGTGTGTGTGTGTGTGTGTGTGTGTACCAGTGTGTGTGTGTGTGTGTGTGTGTGTGTGTGTGTGTGTGTGTACCAGTGTGTGTGTGTGTGTACCAGTGTGTGTACCAGTGTGTGTGTGTGTACCAGTGTGTGTACCAGTGTGTGTGTGTGTGTACCAGTGTGTGTGTGTGTGTGTACCAGTGTGTGTGTGTACCAGTGTGTGTGTGTGTGTGTGTGTGTGTACCACTGTGTGTGTGTGTGTACCACTGTGTGTGTGTACCAGTGTGTGTGTGTACCAGTGTGTGTGTGTGTGTACCAGTGTGTGTGTGTGTACCAGTGTGTGTGTGTGTACCAGTGTGTGTGTGTGTACCAGTGTGTGTGTGTGTACCAGTGTGTGTACCAGTGTGTGTACCAGTGTGTGTACCAGTGTGTGTACCAGTGTGTGTTTGTGTGTGTGTGTGTGTGTGTGTGTGTACCAGTGTGTGTGTGTGTGTGTGTGTGTGTGTGTGTGTGTGTGTGTGTGTACCAGTGTGTGTGTGTGTGTGTACCAATGTGTGTACCAATGTGTGTACCAGTGTGTGTGTACCAGTGTGTGTGTGTGTGTACCAGTGTGTGTGTGTACCAGTGTGTGTGTGTACCAGTGTGTGTGTGTACCAGTGTGTGTGTGTACCAGTGTGTGTGTGTACCAGTGTGTGTGTACCAGTGTGTGTGTGTACCAGTGTGTGTGTACCAGTGTGTGTGTACCAGTGTGTGTGTGTACCAGTGTGTGTGTACCTGTGTGTACCAGTGTGTGTGTGTACCAGTGTGTGTGTCCCTCTCCCTCTCTGTCCCTCTCCCTCTCTGTCCCTCTCCCTCTCTCTGTCCCTCTCCCTCTCTCTGTCCCTCTCCCTCTCTGTCCCTCTCCCTCTCTGTCCCTCTCCCTCTCTGTCCCTCTCCCTCTCTGTCCCTCTCCCTCTCTGTCCTCTCACCCTCTCTGTCCTCTCACCCTCTCTGTCCTCTCACCCTCTCTGTCCTCTCACCCTCTCTGTCCTCTCACCCTCTCTGTCCTCTCACCCTCTCTGTCCCTCTCCCCCTCTCTGTCCCTCTCCCCCTCTCTGTCCCTCTCCCCCTCTCTGTCCCTCTCCCCCTCTCTGTCCCTCCCCCTCTCTGTCCCTCTCCCTCTCTGTCCCTCTCCCTCTCTGTCCCTCTCCCTCTCTGTCCCTCTCCCTCTCTGTCCCTCTCCCTCTCTGTCCCTCTCCCTCTCTGTCCCTCTCCCTCTCTGTCCCTCTCCCTCTCTGTACCTCTCCCTCTCTGTCCCTCTCCCTCTCTGTCCTCTCACCCTCTCTGTCCTCTCACCCTCTCTCTCTCTCTCTGTGTGTACCAGTGTGTGTGTACCAGTGTGTGTGTACCAGTGTGTGTGTACCAGTGTGTGTGTACCAGTGTGTACCAGTGTGTGTGTGTACCAGTGTGTGTGTCCCTCTCCCTCTCTGTCCCTCTCCCTCTCTGTCCCTCTCCCTCTCTCTGTCCCTCTCCCTCTCTCTGTCCCTCTCCCTCTCTGTCCCTCTCCCTCTCTGTCCCTCTCCCTCTCTGTCCCTCTCCCTCTCTGTCCCTCTCCCTCTCTGTCCCTCTCCCTCTCTGTCCTCTCACCCTCTCTGTCCTCTCACCCTCTCTGTCCTCTCACCCTCTCTGTCCTCTCACCCTCTCTGTCCTCTCACCCTCTCTGTCCCTCTCCCCCTCTCTGTCCCTCTCCCCCTCTCTGTCCCTCTCCACCTCTCTGTCCCTCTCCCCCTCTCTGTCCCTCTCCCCCTCTCTGTCCCTCCCCCTCTCTGTCCCTCTCCCTCTCTGTCCCTCTCCCTCTCTGTCCCTCTCCCTCTCTGTCCCTCTCCCTCTCTGTCCCTCTCCCTCTCTGTCCCTCTCCCTCTCTGTCCCTCTCCCTCTCTGTCCCTCTCCCTCTCTGTCCCTCTCCCTCTCTGTCCCTCTCCCTCTCTGTCCCTCTCCCTCTCTGTCCTCTCACCCTCTCTGTCCTCTCACCCTCTCTCTCTCTGTGTCACCCTCTCTCTCTCTGTGTCACCCTCTCTCTCTTTGTGTCACCCTCTCTCTCTCTCTCTCTCTCACCGCCTCTCTCTCACCCCCTCTCTCTCTCTCACCCCCTCTCTCTCTCTCACCCCCTCTCTCTCTCTCACCCTCTCTCTCTCTCACCCTCTCTCTCTCTCACCCTCTCTCTCTCACCCTCTCTCTCTCTCACCCTCTCTCTCTCTCTCTCTCACACTCTCTGTCTCTCTCACCCACTCTCTGTCTCTCTCACCCACTCTCTGTCTCTCTCACCCACTCTCTGTCTCTCTCACCCACTCTCTGTCTCTCTCACCCTCTCTCTGTCTCTGTCTCTCTCACCCTCTCTCTCTCTGTCTCTCTCACCCTCTCTCTCTCTCTCTCTCTCTGTCTCTCTCACCCTCTCTCTCTCTCTCTCTCTCTCTCTCTCTGTCTCTCTCACCCTCTCTCTCTCTCTCTCTGTCTCTCTCACCCTCTCTCTCTCTCTCTGTCTCTCTCACCCTCTCTCTCTCTGTCTCTGTCTCTCTCACCCTCTCTCTCTCTCTGTCTCTGTCTCTCTCACCCTCCCTGTCTTATCTTAACTGCCGTATACCTACACCGAAGTAACCTACCCTTCTTTCTTCCAGATCTGACTCAAGTTTCACACGGGAGACCTCGGAAGACAGGTAAGGAACACCTCCCCTCCAGTATAATACCTTGAGGGACTGCTGATCAGGTAAGATCCCAGGCGGGATTGCTGCTTTAGAAATTGTGAAGAGGCGGCGTCCTGACACTGGTTAAGGGGTTCAGAATCATTCACATCTGGGTTTTTTTTGTTCGATTAGTGAGGTCAACACACACACAACTATGTAACAAGGACTAATGGTAGTAAGTATAAGTGTACTACAATAAATAAACTGTTAAGTAAAAAAAAAAATGTCCCGGTTTTTCATTTTGAAAATCTGGTCACCCTAACACACATGGAAACGCACACACCAACTGTTAGTAAAGTATAGTTTATTGAAATACTTGGCTGCGGACAGTATTAGACGTTATGATATCATACGCAAACGGTTTCAACAGAGAACCCCCACACCTTGCACAGGTACCTGGCGATTAGCGTTATGTTATCTGTATATTCCTGGACACATGGCACAGCTTGACCATTGTCTTTGTTCACAGGTGAAGTTCTGAGCCCTTGGTACCAAGACCAAGCTTATATGCCATCATCTCAGAGCAGGGGGGCAAAGCATTCGCTAAAACATTAACCTCTTTAAGTGCCTGACTTGAAATAGAGGAAGTAAGCTGCTTCAGACAGACAAAGGAAATGAGCTGTCTGAAGCTCACAATATACTGGAGATTTTCAGACTATGTATGCAGAACCACAGCAATAATAGACATTTGTACTAACAGACAAAAATTAACTCATTACATGCCTCAGGCGCCTTGGCCATCAGAACCAGGATAAATCTAATTCTCCTTACAGTTGGCCAGTTCTATGAGTTTGCACAAAGATTTCACCCATGTATGTTGCGGACCCCCCACACTCCAAGCACCAGAAGAAAAAAACCCTTTGAAAATAATGAATAATTTAATGTTGGCTATAACCACTGTTTAGAAAGCATGAAACAAAATGCACATGGCAGTAAAATAATGTATTGCTTTTTGCTAAAAAAAAAAAAAAGAAAAAGAACTTCGGTGTGATGGCAATGTGATGTTATATGACTTTAGAATAAATGAAATATTACTAAAATATTACTAAAAATGTGGCTTAAACAAAATAAATCTATGTGACTGCTTAACCATGAATATATACAGTATTATCAGTTAGTATATTTTTTACTATAATGATTTTTTTTGCTTGGATTTGACTCCACTTTGTGCTTGAGGAGAACGTAACACATTGTAGCACTAGCACGTAAAGGGATCAAGGACCTCATTCATGGAGTGGCCAATCGCAGGGAGACTGACCGCTTTGAAGCTTCATAAATAAGACTTTTAAAGAAGTACCTAAGTTGCTAATTACAACTGAAGTTTGATGAAGACAATGCATAAAGAATAGTGTTTAAGACAAAGTGCTCTTGTGGGCTTCATTCATGTGTCAACCACTTGTTTGCTCCCTGTGTGACGTTCAAAAAGTCTTGTTTTCCTTTTGTGATTGCAAGATCTTCTGGAAAGAGTCCCACGTAGCAGGGGAAAAATATAATTGAAACAGCACATAACATTGAAGTACCTAAAAATATACCACATCCTGTTCTTGTTTTTCTTTTAATCATCATTAAAATCAATAAAATAAGCATTTATCACATTAACTTCTATGGGGAAAAGTGCAGCTATCTTAGGTCCAGATCCACAGAGGTTTGTGTGCTAATAACAAAACGTTAACATAACAGACAAAATAGAGAGAAAGACTGTTTTTACTAGAGTGTGAAAATTGCTTATATACAGTACCACCCCAAACACATCTTAGACACTAGTGCACAAAAAGGAACACACCTGATGTATGTGCTAATATGCCGATTGAAATATCTCAGATATCTCTCTTCATCGCCCTCTCCTCACTAGCAAAACCATATTTCAGGGTCTGGACAGGAGTAACGCCCCCTTTAGCTGTGACCTAACCAACTAATAATGAAATCCCTGCACTAACTATAACGGAGGTCGGTGTGTAGGCATTGTTAGAGGTAACACCTCTTTTGCTTATCATTAATACTAACAACCGCTATAGTTAACACAATCCATCTGGATGAGAACAACACTGCGTTAGTGAGCTTTGAAGATACACCTGTTCGCACTTAATGAGGCGCTAACAGGTTATGGTCTCAGTTAGTCAATAGTGGCCTTAATGTTAGTCAAATGTCTACCGCCCATATTCACTAAAGGGGGCTAGGCTGTAGCATGTACTAACTTCAATTCATTTGAATGGGAGTTAGGTTATGTTAAAGTTTAGCACCCTTTAGTGAATATGGGCCCAGAAGTTTGGAGGCTGATATCTCCAAATTGCAACAATTTTTTTTTAAAATTAAATATCACATGAAAAAAGCTGAAAGTAAATGGCTACATTGTATGTATGTCTTTATTTATATAGTGCCAGCCATTAGTGTACATAGCGCTTCACAGTAGTAATACACGTGACAATCATATAAATAACAAATAATACAAATAACAGATCATGGGAATAAGTGCTTCAGACATAAAAGTGACATTTCGGAAGAGGAGTCCCTGCTCCAAGGAGCTTACAATCTAATTTGTAGGTAGGAAGAACGTACAGCGACAGTAGGAAGGAATTCTGTAAGTGCGTCTGCAAGGGGCCAAGCTTTATGTATCATGTGTCTAGTATTCTCCATGGTGCTACTCATATGCTTTTTAAAGCAAGTGTGTCTTAAGGTGTGTCTTAAAGGTGGATAGAGAGGGTGCCAGTCGGGTATTGAGGGGAAGGGCATTCCAGAGGTGTCGGTCAGTCAGTGAAAAAGGTTTAAGACGGGAGAGGGCTTCAGATACAAATGAGGTAGCGAGAAGACATCCTTGAGCAGAACCCAGGAGTCAGGATGGTGCATAGCGAGAAATTTGGGCGGAGATGAAAGGAGGGGCAGAAGAGTGTAAAGCTTTAAAAGTGAGGAGGAGAATTGAGTGCGAGATGTGGCATTTGATCGGAAGCCAGGAGAGTGATTTCAGCAGGGGAGATGCAGAGACAGATTTAGGAAAGAATAGAGTGATTCTGGCAGCAGTGTTTAGGATACATTTTCAAGATAAGGTGATAAAAGCTAAATACCAAGGAGTGCATCTTTAATCAAGTTATGAACATCTTTTTAACATTTTTAAAACAGAGGGGTGTCCAAACTTTAAATAATGGAGAAAGCAACATACGTCAATGGAAACGCTCCCTGCCCAGTTCTAAGTAATCACTCTTAGTGTACTTTTAGCAGTAACACCTTTATAAGTTTCAGTGACGTCAGGTTCCCTGGTAAAGTTAATTGGCAAGAAACATATAGGGCAGGACTGGCCAACTACAGCGTCAGCACAGGTGGCTCATTGAGTAGCTCAGTCAATGACTGAGCCACCTGTGCAGAGGCAGGGATATCCTTTAAATCTGACCTGTTGGTAACCTTTGAGGACTGGAGTTGGCTTTCCTGACACGCTTATCATTAGCACACTAAGAGGGAAGCAAACTCAACCAGTTTCCGATGGAACATGCTGACTACCTGTAAGTTTGGAAATATATGTTTGTTTGCTTTTAACATACACTGAAATTGGATATTTCCCATTCGTCTCCATTACAGGAGCTTCACAGTTTGGACTACAGTATGTTGTTGCCACTGGTGACTGCATTGCTAGTGAGCCATTCCATTATGGTAAATCTCACTGAATGGCCCCAATTGAATGCATATGCATTCAAAGCACCTGTCATTGTCATTGGGGAATTTGTATATTCATCTAAAAACGGGTCTGCAGCATTTTGCTTGGGACATCCACAGTGTGGTAGTCCGCGCAGGGCGCGGTCAGATTGCCTTAATCCCTTGATCGCGCCCGTAGACCGTGTGGGCACACGCGGGCGGAGGCAGGAGTGGGTGCCTTCTGCGCAAGAAATCAGTTGAAACTGATTTCTTGGCGCGTCACGCAGGCCACGTGAGCGGCTCACCCAATGGACAGGGAAAGCACCCGCTTCACGCGGGTGACTTCACAGCCTCCGCACGGGCGAAGTCACCATGGCCCGGGCCTAATGTGTTGCAAGCCCTTCACGCAGCAAAGTAGTTAGAACCCACATGGATAAATACATGGGGCCCAACTATGTTCAATGATGCCAACTTCCCTTTGCTTGGGAATATTTATGCTCCACTTATTTCTAAGCCAGGGGAAGAATGTTTTTCTTCAGCCTGTCTTGTAGCTGTTTCGTTTTTCCAGAGTATGTATGTGAACTGTTGCTTTTTTCTTTGTTTTATCTTTTTCCTAGCACGTTTTATCTGTGCCTGCTGCCGGCTCCCTGGTAACAGAAACCTCCTCAACGCCCATTTTGATCCAGTGGTATAAAGCAGATTAGCAGTGGAAGATTAATTTCTTCCTGTCATCTCTCTAAAGGGCCTAAATGATCTTGGGAGCAATTTCTCTTGCTTCAAACATTGTAATCCAGGAAATGACTGCGAACTGCATTGCTTTTCATGATAGAATACAAGGGAAAGAAGCAGAGTGACCAGCCAGGGTCGTGATTATATATAGATGAAAAAAGCCTACATTAACACCAGACTTATTTATAGCTTATTTATTTGTAAATAAGATAAATCCTTGCATCGCTCATGTGTTAATTTTAGACCTGTCAAATCCACGTCCCTATGTGCAGCCAATTTAGCAACATGATGTTTTAGCACTATAAAATTGCATATCAGTGAAAGCACTTAGCTTTTCAACACCTTCTCTAATGTGTTTAATGTTTGCTTCATAAATCAAGTATAATTAGTCTCTGGGAAGAGGAAATTGGAATTAACAGTGGTCAGGGGTGAAATAGAAATAGTGTAAAAATAATCACTGGGGGCACAGAATAGTGTTAAAATTAGCCATGCGGGTAACGTAGTGTTAAAATCATCAATGCAAATTGTGAGAAGGGCTCCAATTGTAGTGGGTGGGTTGATTTGGTGTTAAAATTGGCACAGGGGGATTGTAACGCATTAAAATTGCCCCAGGGTGGGACAAGAGTCTCTTGAGCTAATATAAATGTGCATGAAAAATAGCTGTGGGAATAGCAGAGGTGAGACAAGTGCTTATAAGATGCTGGTATGTTTGTATAATAGGCTCAGCTCACTAATTTCCTTAGAGATTTATACCTAACGGAGCAAAGAATTCATCAGTTACTCAAGAGATATGGCAGTGATCATGGCTAATTAAAAAAATAGGTTATATGAAATGTTCCCATGTTGGTCATTTTTAAGAAGTTCCAAACAAAAACAATAGAATATCAATATTACCCAAGAACAGATGTGACCAGGATACAATTGCATTGTACAGGATATAAAAAATGAAACCGGCAAAATTGCACCTTTAACTAAGCTATAAGGTCTGTTATTTTTTTTAGCATACCAAAAGCAGAAAAATCACATTAGAGTCAGCCCTTCTACCAAAAGAGGGATCAACAATATGTTACTACCTGTATACCAAAGGGTTAATATGGCACAATGCATTACAATGCTAATGTAATGTCGTTTTTTTATCAACTATTTGTGTCCTATTGTTATCTTGACTATGTAGAGAATGGCCATTATACACTATACATAGTCAAGGTAGGCTAAACGGCAGCTTGGGGATGGAAATAAAGATTGAAAATATTATTTGGCAATAACCTGATATTCCAGATATCAGACTTTACTGAATAGCATGCGAGTAAATAATTGTATTAATACTCATTTATATGCTAATTTTCAAGTGAGTGGACTATTTCAAGCTTAGCTTCGCTTAATACAGTAAATATGGCCTTTAATCATTGCAATACACAGTAAATGTACGTACATTATACCAATAACTAATCAGATCCCCCTTTATAGGAACGCAGAGCTCTCTATTGCCTCTATCTCTCTGATAGGATTTATACATTCATTCACATCTGTGCGACTATACCTGCTCATGTAAAGACATTAGTTACATGAATTACATTACAAAATACCTATTGTTTTAATATAGTTATCCACATGATATAGGGTATTATTGAGCAACCAGCTATAATTCAATCCCATTTTTTTATACCTTGGAACTCTAAAATATCTAGTCAGTGTTTATATTCAGTACATTAAAATGTATACATGCAATTGTTAAGTGCAGCATTTATTTGTTAGTGTGACAGAAAGGTAGCATTTAACCAATTATAAAATAGGTACACATATATAAAATGTAATATCATTGTATAATAAATATATACACAAATAAAACATTTATTTAACACATTTATTTAAAGTTTGAAAACGTGGAAGAAGATAATTTGCTTTATTCACAGGTGTTAATCAATTGCAATCAGAGGACAATACAATGGATTACAATGTGCTGCCGTTTCTTGTCTTGCAGGAACAAAGGGGTTAATAAATTGGGTACTTTTGGGATGCCTCGGACATTCTTTTTATTAACAATTGTTGATTGAAAGCAGACTGGAATATTAAAAAAACATAGTGATTTCAGACTTCATTTATTCAAATCACGGACCAGTCCTGGCCTTGATCGGAGGTCTTGTTAAGAACAGAGGATTATTTTGGTGGCTCACTGGTAAAGTTGTATTTACATCCACAATGCTGGGAACTGTTTACTCGTTGTACCCTGTTTACCAAATCCCACCTAAAAATAGTTAGTGATTAAAATAAATGGTATTTGGAAGTCCAGAGTATAACTACAAGTTTATTATAATGGGTGCAGGTAGGACCTGGATATAATACACATGAAGAAGGAAGTGCACACCACTCCAGATATGAAAAAGTAGAAAAATGTAACCAATACATCAAGGTAAGTACAAAAATAAACAGCAATGTTTCAGACCACCCAGGGTTTTTCCTCAATCTTGTTTATTTGTGTACCTACCTTGATGTATTGATTACATTTCTCCACTCTTTGATCTCTGGAGTGCTGTGGACTACCATCTTCGTAAATATATACACTCTTCTTCTCATGGGTAATGTGCCACATGAGGTGTTAGGTCAGACAACGGGAGATAGACTACAGTAATGTTTATAATATAACCATATTTATAAAGTAAGTTTGAATACTCTGGTATCTTGTGATCCTTAACAAAGGACCACTACATACATTACATAACATGCCCCTCAATCGCTGCCCACATATTACCAGTGTCCAGTGCTGTGGCCACCCAATCCTGGGTATCAAAGGCCTGTATGCTGGTGCCTGCACACTATGGAGCTCTTTAATACTGATGAGTGTAGCAGGCCTGTGCTTCACAAAAATGTTCAGTACCACTTTAGATGAAAGATTTAGATGGTCCCATCTGACAGTGCTTGTTCCTCCGGGCTGCTGCCCTTCAGGTGATCTGCTGGCAGAGCTGGTTTGAAATATAGTGGGGCTCGCTGCCAAGGGAGACTGAGGGCCTGCATTTCTTCATCACAGCGACGTCGCAACATCATGTGACGTTGTGACATCACATTGTCGTGCAACGCCGTTATGTCACATTGTCATGGCAACGTGATGCTGCAATGTTGCAGAGATGAGGATATGCCAGAGCAGGTAAGAGGCCCTGTGCTCTTCCTCATTTTAACTGTTGTGGGGAACAGCGTGGAGCCTCTGTAATTACAGGGCACAGTGTGATGGCAACGACGGCACCGCCATGAAGCAGACCCTTGTCTGCTTAGCTGTTCTCCCACCAGTCAGAGCCCGCTCTCTCCAGCGGGACTTAGATTGGCATCGGGTCAGTTGCGGTCCGGCCTGAGATCTCTAAGGCTCATGCAGAACTTCTGTAGCAGCTCTGCTATAGAAAATCTCCCCTCACAGCTCTGCCCCTCCGTGTCCTGCCAGGGACTCTTAGAGAGCTCCTTCCTTCGCCCTGCCTCTCCAGAATCCATTCTCATTGGCCGAGGCTCTGTCCATCACAAGTCACATGCTACTGCACCAGAAGTGGCTCACTGCTGCAGCGCAGCACAGCACACTAGCAAGTGAAAATATAAGTGCAATATAGCGCTCGCGTGACAACCTAAATAAATGTATAAATGAACATATGACAATGAATAAACATGTGATTTAGAGTCCAAAAAAGAGTCCTGGAGCTGCCCAAAAAGTTTCTCTGGTTATCTCACAACCAGGAATGGATGTGGAAGTAATCAACCTCTTGTGGCGCTAAGGCAAGGAGTGGCCTGTGGGAATTGATTGGACCGTGGATATAGTCCTGTTCCTTTAAATGAATACCTCAAGAGAGGGTAGACAAAACATAGAAAACACTGCAATAGTGCATTACCCAATGACTATATATGGTAAATGAACAGAGCAATTTATTATAACAATAATGAAAAAAATAAAATAGCATACATGTGTATATCAAGTATAAAACATCTCAGTGCAGTAGCACCTAAATGAATAAAACTTGCTCCGCCGTGGGAAAAATTGGAATGCTACTCACCAGAGGTGGCTAGGACATGCGCATATGATTTTTGGTCTCTTTAGCTGGTTGACACTGCTCGCCGTGGGGTGAAGTATGTCAGTACCTCGAGGAGATCCACCTTCCGTGCTCGGAGTCAGCTGCTGCCAGAGTCTCATCGATAGGCTCCTCTGCTGACGTCACCTCTGGTATCTTACTGCTACGGTGTCCCTGCTGTGCCAAAAAATGTCCAACGCGTTTCGAAACTCCTAATTGTGGGTTTCTTCGTCAGGGATAGTTTTATTCATTTAGGTGCTGTTGCACTGAGATGTTTTATACTTGATATACACATGTATGCTATTTTATTTTTTTCATTGTTGTTATAATAAATTGCTCTGTTCATTTACCATATATAGTCCTTGGGTAATGCACTATTGCAGTGTTTTCTATGTTTTGTCTCCCCTCTTTTGAGGTATTCATTTAAAGGAACAGGACTATATCCACGGTCCAATCAATTCCCACAGGCCACTCCTTGTCTTAGTGCCACAAGAGGTTTATTACTTCTACAGCACGCTGGCAGTTGTAGTTTCCTATTGCAGCCAATGGGCAGTGTACATGCGGTCTAGGACATTTGGACACAGTGCTTTGTCGAGACTCACCCCGCCTCCGCAACCTGCTTCTGCTAGCAACTTCGCCGCTATGGTAAGTGCATAAACCCCCTACCAGAAATATTTACCCTAAAACTCCCTAACCTAAGCCCTTACTCTAAAACCTCTATCCTAAGGCCTTACCCTAAACCCCTCCACCCTAAGCCCTTACTCTAAAACCCGCTATCCTAACTGCTAAAACCCCTTAAACGAATCCCCTACCCTAAACACTTAAACCCCTTAAATTAACCCCCTACCCTAAAGAGTAAAAAAACTTACCTTAGAAGTGTCCGGCAGCGGGGATTTCAGCTGCAGATCGGCTGCAGCGGATGGGCTGCAGCCTTCTGCGGCTGAACGCCGGCAGTGATTTGTTATGGCGAAACGGCTGCAACCAAATGTCCCATTCTGGTTTATCTGTGTCCGCTGCCTGCACTTTAAAGGGGGTGACATCAAATTAGTGTGTCAGTCAACTAAAGATGAACATAGGTGGAACTCAATAGACTTCTTTTTTCACTAGTATGTCTATATATAGATATAGATAGCTGCAGTGTGAGTGTATATGTAGGTTCTTCAATGTATTTGCAATTTTATTTTAATTAAAATAGAATCTATATAATTATATAAAATTGTATTTTATTTATGAAAATAGCCTACATTTAGCCTATAATATTAACATTCCCCTCAGAACAGGGCACTCACTACTGGCCAATAAATTACATATATGAGAGCAGTGGCAATTTGTGTCCTGCGTAGTTGCGCACGCAGAGGTGACGTGTGACATCACGTGAGAGGTTCGTCCTCATTAGCCGAACCGCGCACGTGACCAGGCCAAGTGCGACAAATTCAAAAGTATTTGTCTCGCCAAGCAGCTGAGCGCAGAGCGCTCATGGTCGCGCACGCTGGTCAAACACATTGCCGTAATGTGTTTGATCGCGCTCTCGGCCTGGACAAGCCCTTATGGTGTTGAAGCCCGTGGCCATACTAGGAGTGTGTGCAATTGTGCTTGTGGCGCGATCAAACACACACCACCCCCAACCCTCAGCCCGAGATCCGGGCACTCTGTCCCCGCAGCTCTGACAGGGGGAGAAGAGAGGGAGGGGGGCTGGTACGGTAACGGGGGGAGTGGGGGTTGAGTGTGTCGCATCCCACGCATCCCACGCAGCATCGCGAAGACCCGGCCAACCACCATCACTAACCGCCCAACGCCCGGGAGGAAGCGTAACCATTGACAACTACACAAGCGCAATCGGCGATGACAGACGCTCAGTCCGATCAGAAGGGAGCATTGCTTGGCAGGGCTGATTCGTGATTGGTCAGGGATGAGATGGGGGTGGGGATAACAAAAAGAGGAGGAGACGATCAGTGGCCCAGCGGAGGGCGAGCCTGGGATTTGGGAGGAGTGTGGGTTGGCCGGGGTCTCTTAGCAGGCATCGTTAGTTTCGGGTCAGCATGTGTTACTGGCAAAAGTGCTGTGGTGCAGGGCAGTAGATGATTAATATTAGGGGCACGAGATTCTGTGCTGGTCATAGAGTGATCAATGTTAGTCCTTCGGTGCTCACAAGGAGAAAGGAAACTGGCCCCAGCTTGACCGATGTCACTCTTCATGCCTTTAACAGAGATTGGCACAATACTGACAACGTGAAGGCCCTGAGAATCTGTGTTGGGTGCAAGATCATGGCCCAGAGTTTTGGGTGTAGGGTGCCGGGTAGAAGGCCGGGGTGGGGTGAGTCAGGAGAGAGGGGGGGCACGACATGGAGAATAACACACACACACACACACAGAGACACACACACATACACACTGCTTGACACACATACACACACTGACTGACTGACACTGACTGACTGACTGACAAACACACACACACAAGTAATTCAATTACTATAAATATCGAAGTGCAAATAGCTAAAACACGCATTCTAATTCAAACTTCTTTGTGTTTTGGCACTAAAATTGTGTTTTTATTGTTAATTAAAAACATCACCATTACAAATACAATTTCTGTGAGAAAACAGTGACAAAAGACAAAGAAGTTTCACTTAAAATGCGCAGATAGTGATTTCTGGAAATATATATACATATATATACATAGTGCAGAATATATGAGTTCTTCAGTATAAGGTGATATATTTTTTATTTGGACTAACAATTTACTTCATGGGACAAGCTTTCGAGAGTTTTCCTCTCTTCCTCAGGTCAAGCAATACCATAAAATTGTTAGTCCAAATAAAAAAGGCATCACCTAATACTGAAGAACTGATATAGTCTGCAAAATCACAACTGGACTAACACGGCTATTTCCATTATATATATATATATATATATATATATATATATATATATATATATATATATATATATATATATATATATATATATATATATATATATATATATATATACATGTATGTGTGTGTGTATGTATGTATATATATATATATATATATATATATATGTATGTGTGTATATATATATATATATATATATATATATATATGTATGTATATATATATATATATATATATATATATATAGTGGTCGACAAATCACCATAAAATCTACTCGCCGAACAAAAAAATCTACTCGCCACCTAGTACCAAACGTGTGCTGCTTGGGCCAATAGGCGCTCGCCACGATGTGAAATCCACTTGCCCGGGGCGTGCAAATGTATAGGTTTGTCGAACACTGTATATATATATATGTGTGTGTGTGTGTGTGTGTGTGTGTAACACAAAAGAAAATTATCCCAAGGGAGCAGATGGGTGTACCAAAATTATAACAAATTTATTCAATTTCACATAACAATACAAAAGGGAGTTAAAAATATGACAGGGACACCTTGAGTAGATCCTGACAAATCAGAGAGGCTACAGTATATCAAATAGGACCCAAAATATAGGTAGCTCATCACAAACACCATGGAAAATATATATGTGGAATACTCAAAAAGATATAATTCCTGTATGGACATAAGGTAAATACCTACAAGTAGGAACAAGGAGTTGGCCACTGAGACTGCTGAGAAAACTTCCTACAGCTAAGAGTGAGTAGAGGTGTGATGAAAATTAAGCAAAGGGTGTAATCATGGAAAGTGTGGTCCACTGTAACCTTCACACAACACTTGCTGCAATGATACCGTCACATAGAAAGATGGTGCTGACTAGTGCATGTCAACAAATAAAACAGTCACATATGCAGTCTAACTGGTCAATAAATACCAGTGTATGTGAACCTCAAACTATGTCACTGTAGTGTACTAAACAGTCATAAAATGAAAAAGCTCAGGTGAATGGTGAAGAAACAGTTACTGCAGTGTGATTAACAGACTCAGAGATGGCAACATATAGCATATGTAAAGAATTAGAGTCTGCAGAAAATAATAACAATCAATCAAAACACCAACTGGATGCGCATAGCATCAGATTCAGAATAAGCATATCTACGTGTTCCCCATGAAGGAGAAGGTCAGGGTCTGCTGTCTCTGGGTTCCACTCCTATGCGTTTCGACATGCGTCTTCCTCTGGGAGTGGTAACTACAATGGGAGCAGTGAATAAATTTAAAGCTACAAATTCGCGCCAAAAACATGATTACAGCTGTTTGTCTACGTATCTCAGTTGTGCAAAAGGTCCTCCCTGAAAGGCGGAACTAAATCTAATGTCCAATCATTCACACAGCCGGTGTTGAAGTCATTACGCGTCGGACATCGTTGTCAAGGCAACCGCACATAGCCACGGCCAATGTCCCAGTCAGAGAGGCCAGACACTCCCACAGCTTGAGGTTAATGAAAGCACGCCCTCCCAGGCCATCTCTGTTGAATGGCCAATCATCACTGTTGGTAATGGTAACGTCATCACGTACCCGTCGTCATCGTCATAACAACCAAATTAGTACCAGACTTATAAAGCATAAATTCCGAAAAGAAGTGCATGCATAAAAAATATAATAGATAATAATAAAAACAAAGAAAATCATAGGAACATGGAGAAACCCAAATAATCATTAAGGCCTTTAGGGATCATGGAATCCATCTGGATAATCCATCTGCACTCCCTACGTAGGAGTGCTTGTTCCTGATTCCCACCACATATTCCCAGAGAGACTTTTTCTATGGCAAAAGCCAATAGAAGAGTGTGGTCAGAATTATGTTGGTGCATGAAGTGTCTCGCCACTGATATAATTTTTTTTGCATGCTTGAAGATCTCTAGTGGCATTCTTAATATTTCTACAATGCTCCAAAACTCGAAACCTCACTTCTCGAGTGGTCATACCAGTATATGGAAGACAAACAAGGGCAAAGAATGCAATAAATGACCCCCTTGGTTTTGCAATTCAAGAACTCATAGATTTTATATTGGTTAGTGTTTGGAGAAGAGACAGTGTTTAGAGAAGGAGTCGGTTTGGAGCATAAATTTGCATGTGGAACAATTCATGCACTTGAAAAAGCCTTTCTTTGAGAAAGTGGACAAAGTGGACAAAATGGACAAAAATGTAGTGTTAGCCTTAGGCACATAGTGACTATGTACCAATTTATCTTGTAAATTAGGGGATCTCCGACTAGTCATAGTGACTCTCTCACCGAGTACCCCCTTAAGATCAGGATACGTCACCCCAAGGTCAGACCGTGCAATGCTCAGAGAAATTGCAAAAAACCCAAGAGTTACATCTCAGACTTTATAGGCCTCCCTTAGCATGTTAAATGTTAAAGTTCATGACAGTACAATTAGAAAAAGACTGAACACGTATGGTTTGTTTGGAAGGGTTGCCAGGAGAAAGCCTCTTCTCTCTAAAAAGAACATGGCAGCACGTCTTAGGTTTGAAAAGTTGCATCTGAACAAACCACAAGACTTCTGGAACAATGTCCTTTGGACAGACGAGACCAAAGTGGAGATGTTTGACCATAATGCACAGCGCCACGTATGATGAAAAGCAAACACAGCATATAAGCACAAACACCTCATACCAACTGTCAAGCACGGTGGTGGAGGGGTGATGATTTGGGCTTGTTTTGCAGCCACAGGACCTGGGAACCTTGCAGTCATTGAGTCGACCATGAACTCCTCTGTATACCAAATGATTCTAGAGTCAAATGTGAGGCCATCTGTCCGACAGCTAAAGCTTGGCCGAAATTGGGTCATGCAGCAAGACAATGATCCAAAGCACACCAGCAAATCTACAATAGAATAGCTGAAAAAGAAAAGAATCAAGGTGTTGCAATGGCCCAGTCAAAGTCCAGACCTCAACCCTATTGAAATGCTGTATCTGGACCTTAAGAGAGCTATGCATAAACAAATGCCTACAAACCTCAATGAACTGAAGTAATGTTGTAAAGATAAATGGGACACAATTCCTCCACAACGATGTGAGAGACTGATAAAGTCAAGTTATTGCTGCTAAAGGTGGTTCTATAAGCTATTGAATCATAAGGTATACTTAGTTTTTCCCATATGGCTTCTCTATTTTGCTTTATTTTTGTTAAATAAATCATGACACGGTGTAACATGTGCAGGTGTCTGTGGCACCTGCACTAGGCCAGAGACCCCCTACGCCCAAGCAAGGCCCCGATTCCACTGTGTAGCTGGGTGGAGGCATCGCAGTTCATCGCTTCGGATTCGTTGATCCCATATTCATCTTTGCTCGCCGAGGTGTGGACACACCCGGCAGGTACCTCATCTCACCAAGTGCACCAACCATACACAGGCTAGTGGGGCAGCGCTGTCACACACCTGTGGGAGGGTGAGTGACTCTGTGGACACCAGGGAGTTGGGTGCTCAGAGGCACATTAGTACTTTGGGCTAAGCCCAGCAAGGGTGAGGGCATGGTGCAAAGGGGAGCACGGTGAAGGAGTACGGCCCTGTGAGGATGTATGTTTTGGAGTGTTATTATTATGTCTGTGCAGTAAAACTGTTATACCTACACAAGTGTGTTTTATTGCATGGAGTTTCTGTAATGGGGTAATTCCACACAGTGAATCCCGTTCAGGTGGAGGCGCTACCGATCATCAACTCTGGTACACCCCAGGTTTCCAGCAGCGGAGGCTCAGGTCTCCTATTCCTATGAGTCACAGGTATTGCACCGCACCCACACACACAGTAGCCACACATCTCCCAGGGGGTGGAGGAAAGTCTGCTACATTTGGAGGCATGTTACATAGTTACATAGTAGTTGAGGTTGAAAAAAGACGTACGTCCATCAAGTTCATCCTATGCTAAATTTAGAAAACAGATACTTTATCCAATATCTATACTTACTTATTGATCCAGAGGAAGGCAAACCAAAAACCCAAGAATCATATCATCCAATGATATCTCATAAGGGGAAAAATAAATTCCTTCTTGACTCCAAGAATTGTCAATCGGATTAATCCCTGGATCAATATCCTTACCATGTACTGTATACTTATTTGGTATATTCCTGTATACCTTTCCTATCTAAAAAGAGACGACAGAGAAGCCCAATGCTACATCCAAAATGACAGAAATACACAGTAAAATACTTATATATTATCTTGAAATAGGGTCATTTAGTTTAACCCTTTGGCCAAAGCGTTGTAAGCCTGCGAGCCACGACAAGGCAGACACCTGTTCGCAAGGCCTAACACTACCAGATAAAATACTAATATACCTCTATTAGGATTAAAATTCTTATTTACTTCTATTAGGAGGGAGAAAGACCACAGTGGGTCTATAACCAGCAGAATGAAAGGACCTGCAAACTAGGGAAGTGGGGAGGGGCGGGCTTAAAACCTGGGAAGGAGGAGCCACCAACCTCTAACAGCTGAAACAGCTGAGAATAGGTTAACAAAACACAGAACCCCAGCAAGCTCTTTTTGGGAACCCCTGAGCCCTACAATATATAACCTGGGAAGGAATCATACATATATTTTGTGGGGGTTCCCAAAAAGAGATTGTTTTTTGTGTGCAATTCACCTCCACATAGGTGGTGTCTCAGGTTCAACTGTGGATTGGCTGTTACATCATTGCAGCAATCACCGATTAGAAACACCTGTCTGGGGTGATGCATTATATAAGGCATCTCGTTTCCAAACTTTGTCACCCTTTGAGAAAGCGCCCTGTGAGGCGAGAAACGCGTTAGGGGACTCCTGTGCTGTTTAATCTTTGGCTTTTATGCCCTAATAAATTTATTTTATCAACTACGATCAGCCTTATCGTTTTGCAGTGCCCAATTTCTCTTGGCAAATACTTCTGCAAGGGGCGCGAGTTGCCAGCCCGTTATTTAATTGAAATGTAAAAAGTTAGTTCTGGTTCTTTGGGGTTCGTTCTGGAATCCCCAGGGCTAACGAACTCCTGAAGCAGGGCTAGTTTCCTTCTTGCATTGTTTTTAACCCCTTGCATTCTGGAATTGCAGCCGCTTGAAGAAATCAGGTAACAACCACAGGAATGGGGGTTACAGGCCTCTTTAAGGATAGGGGCCCTTGGAGTTTTTCATTAGCCCCATCCCATTGGCAAGGAATTATCTTCCTCTTATCAGAGCCTGCCCTGTAACGTGGGAAAATCCTAAAGCCAGCCCGGGTAGCTCTGAGCATGCTCAGTGAGCAGCTTGGTAGCACTGCTGAGTAAAAAGGGCCTCTCGTATCTGGGGACGCAACGTCTGAAGTTTGGTCCCAAGGTGTGAATATCCAGAATGAGTAACAGGATCTGCTACTCAGAAACATCACGGTTAAGTCACACTTTAAGACTCTGGGGTCTTTCATCCCCCACACGTCCCTAGACCCATAGGCATTGCCTCAACAGTTGGCTTTTGAAGATGGAGAAGGAAGTACCCCCCAGCTCATGTATGTAAAACATTTGTTCATTACATGCATTACAAAGGTAGGCAGAAAATATAGCATCCTGTCTGTACATTTAAAACTGAAACAGAAAGGCACTTTATAAAAAATATGTGTTTAACTTATGACAAAGTTATATTTGTAATACAGTATGTGTGTGCGAAACTGAACACCAAAAATCAGGGTGCTGGCTTACTCCGTTCCTGAGTTAGCAGTCTTAATGGAACGGCTCCTGTTATTCAGCACTGCAGGTAGAGACTAGCCTGCAAAAAGGGGACAACAATCCATAGAAGGGAAAATGGTACATGGGAACAGCATATAAAATTAACCCCTTCACCCCCAATACGATTTCGGATTAACCAGCCGAGCATACTGCCTTTATTAATGCGCTGATTAATCCTATTATCGTCACACCTCCCCCACTCAAAGCGCAGGGCCTGCCCTGACTACACTGTCTGGTGGCTGGGCTGACCTGATAGCTCTTGAAGTATTTGGTTCGTGAGGGCTGTCCTGGTGGGAAAGGCCATCAATGTTACCATGTGCACTGTCCTTCTTGTGCTGGCTGGTAAAGTCAAATTCCTGTAAGGCAGGACTCCAGCGCACATTTTCCCAGCCACCCTCTGCAACCAACTTAAGAGGTTATGGTCCGTGATCACAGTAAAAGGTCTGCCATACAGATAGGGTTGTAGTTTCTTGAGAGCCCACACTATGGCCAGAAACTCCTTCTCAATGGTGGCATGAGCCACCTCTCTGGGCAGCAGCCTGCAGCCCAGATGCCCCCCTGGTTGTCCACTGCCCTCGTCCCCCCCTTGGCTGAGCACAGCCCCAATGCCATAGTCCGAGGCATCAGGCTGCACAAAAACCCTTTGGAGAGGACGGGTGCAACGAGGCCAGGGGCACTGGCCAGTGCAGTCTGCAGGACCTGGGATGAAGCCTCACAGGCAGGAGACCAGACAACCAGCACAGACAGACTCTTCTGGGTCAAATCAGTCAGAGTGTCAGTCCCACTAATGGGCTGTGAGGTAACCTGCCTAAAGTAACTAGGGGGCCCTAGAGAAATCAGATGCCTGCCACGCACCCTGTGCCCTAGAGACAATACCTCTGCCCTCTCTACTGAACACTGGGTGGGTATAGTAGCAAGTCCTGTCTCCCTAACCCTGGCAAGCACTGCTGCTACCTGTCCTGGAAACAACCCCCGATCTGCCTGAAGCAAACTATCTTCTCCCTGTATGCCCCTACATACCACTGCACTCTCTCTAGTGCCCTCCTGACCAGGCTGTGGGAGGTAGCCAGAGCATTCCTCCACTTGAATGACACCCTGAAAAACTCACAGAGGCCATTCTGAAGGCTGAAGACTGACCCCCGCCCCCTTTGCCTTCCTCTCTACACTGTCTTCCACCTCTGCTGATACTCCATAGGTACAGTAGCGACATCTTTAATTCGAGTGAATGCCGGCGGCATGCCGGGATCTACCCCAGCTGCCGCCAGTCAAAAACGCGCGCCGCCGCGTTTCCCCCACGCACCCCCCCTCCACATCGCGCGCAATTACCCCCCCAAAGACACCCCGAACCCGGCTTCTACTTTGCCCCTCTGCTTCCCCGCACCCCCGCTTACCTAGATTTGAACTCCAGGGGTGTCGGGGAAGCCTGGGGAAGCCGGGGAAGACGGGGAAGCCGGGCGCGCTTGTGACTGTGACGTCACAGTGCGCCGCCACGCGCCGCGGCTACCCGCTTCCCAGCCTCATACAGCCAGCGGCATTTGCTCGAATAAGAGCTGCCGCTGCTGTATTCTTATGCAGAGGATGCAGATCACCTGGAAGCAATGGCTGATCTGTACTATGTGCCATGCCCAGCTTGTCTGGGAACAGAACCCTAGGCGGCTCTACCCTAGCCCTGACTTCTGCCCATGGCTGACTACCTCCCCTGGCCACTAAATCAACTAGGACCCCCTAGGAAACCCTATCCTACTTAAGAGGCCTGGCACTGGCTGAGCTTCTTCCTGAAACATGTTCCCCATTCCTGGTAACAGGTTCAGGAGCATCTGCACATAATCACCCGCTTTACCCCCTGGCTGGCAGGCATCCAAGGGGTGGCCAAAGTCTGCCACTGCCCCAGCTGCCTCCGGCCAGATGTAAGGCTGCAACAGCTGGGTTCTCATGTGAGTGACCCCCTGACACCCACTAGTGGACTGGGGAAGGCTACCTGCAACACTTGCTGCCTACCCTCCCAGGTCCCACTAACCGTCTTCTACCTGTCCAGCCACTGACTAACCCGGTAGAACCTGGCTCCCTACCCCAGAGCCCGCGGTGCCACAGCCAGTGGTCTGAACCCCTGCTTTTCCAGGACTCGGACGCCTGCAGTCCCATACCTTCTAAGCTGGGGTCAGCTTTCACCGCATCCCTATCTGCTGTCCCTAATTCTAACCACCCACCCTTAGTCTCTAAGTCAGGGGTAACAGGAACAGGTAAAGGGAACATTAAGTCAGTCACTGGTCGTGACTCAGTAGTCTGGCTTACCTGTCTGGTCTCCTCAGAGACTGCTGGAACCGTAGGTCCCAAATGCAGGGCGAGAGGGGCTGCTTCTGCTGTGATCCCTGATGACAGGCTCTTAGGAATTGCTGCCACAGCATGCAATTCCGCAACAAACATACAGAACGCAGGTTTCAGGTCATTGCTAAGGCGCACCTTAACAGTTACCCTGGACAAAAACCGCACCTCCCTCATGCCATGATTGGCGCCCCCCCCCCCCCCCCCAAAATGATTGGGGCCTCCTGGAATGACCGCAGATCTCCCTCAGGCATGGTTCCTTGCACACCGGTGCCTGGGAGCAACTCTTCTGGATGCGCCAGAATAATAGCAGCACCCAAATCTGGCAAGCTGTCTGCTTGCTGGTTACCAAAGGTAACCGTCTGTGGGTGCCTGCTCAGGACATCAGCAAGCTGCACCTAGACTGGTGCAACTTGATATCCTCCACTCACTGCTGCTGGTTCTGAGGAGACAAGGGCAGGGTCTCCATGGGACGTCCCTCTGGGGGTTGGCTCCATGGCTGTGCTTGCTTCCTCTGTGTGGGCCAGCTGGACACGGGCTACTGGCCCTGCAGCTTGTGAACATTGTCCCTGATGGGGTCCCCCAGACCACTCACG
This sequence comes from Ascaphus truei, assembly GCF_040206685.1. NCBI lineage: Eukaryota > Metazoa > Chordata > Amphibia > Anura > Ascaphidae > Ascaphus > Ascaphus truei. Next base: position 162,375,217 of record NC_134485.1, read on the forward strand.
GTCCGGGCAATGTGGCCGGATGTGGCCCACCTTGTAGCAATGATAGCACCGTCTCTCAAGCTTGAACTTCCCAGAATAGGGCATTTTGCTGCCCACTGTTTGATTGGGAGTCCATTAAGGTGCAGACTGGTCCCCCCTAGCTGGAATGGCTACCTGTCTGGGGACTGCTGCGTTACTCACCAAGGCTCTGCTGGTTACATGTTCATTTGCTGACTCTGCTGCTTCCACAGCAGTTACTCTGGGAACATCCTGTTCCCCGCTGACAAGGTTGGAGTGAGGGATCCTTCCAAGCGCTATCGACAGGAGCTATACCCGCTGTTCATAGATAACCCCTACTCCCCAGGCGGTGAGGAGTGCAATGAGTCCAGAGGTAGCAAGTCCGGTCGCCACAGTGACTAACCCATCTGCACCCCCTGGCACCACGCCACCCTCTTCCAGGTGGTCACTGACATCGTCCCCCTGTCTTTGCAGCCCTGGAGCTGGAGGGACCTCCTGCACTCTGGGCTGAGTACCGTCTGCTGCCACAGCAGCTGGTGTGGCCATCCTGCCCTCATACTCTACTAAGTCCTCCTCCAGCTGACCCTTGGACCGACCGTCTGTCGTGAAACCGTACCCCACATATCTCTCCACTATCTGAGCTCGGTTCCAGATACAAAACCTTCCTGAGCGTGGACTCATGGTGCCACTGGGGTATGGGTCCAGAGACCAGTGAATTATCTTGTGCTCTTTGGAAGTATGTGTAAGTTGCCACTTGTATGGGGAACTCGCAAGCAACGAGGTCCCTCACTATCCTATAGAATCCTGCAGGAGACTATAGCATAGGCTCAATCAGTATGCCACCAGTAAATAAAGCCTGTCACGATGGACGGAACTTATCAACACATTTATATTCTGGGGATCTCGATAGAGCACACAAGTTAAGCAAAATAAACTGACATTTATTTCCTTAATAGACAAACACACGCATCCTTAGAATACACTTAATAATTACACTAACTGGGGTAGGGAACAGGATAAAGTGTCCAGTGAACGAAAAACACAGAAATAAAGGGCTCAATGCAGTAAGCACCGAAAAAGCACTCTCGGCAGGGGTTCAATATCGGCATGATTTTGGCGTGTTGCCCTCGCAGTATGCAGGAAGGGTCGAATCCCTGGCAAATTACTGCGAAAGCAACACGCCGAGTAGCCAGTGGCGAGACAATCTGTTTGCCAATAACCTGGCTATACGCTGTCCCCTGCCGAGATGTGTCTGCAGCAGAGAGAGATCTGCCGCTCTCTCTGCGCAAACATCGGCAAAATAAAAAACATTTGTAATCAACTTTTATTCATAGTGTACATGTGCAGGGGGTCTCCGGAGCTGAACCGCATTGGTTTCATGTCCGGGGACCCCCTGCTTCCCGACATACAGGCCCCTTTATGAGGTGCCGGTATTCCTCTGCATTTAAATGTCCCGATCACGTGACCGTGGAATGTAAACAAAGCAGACGGATACCGGCACCCCAATAAGGGGCCTGTATCTCGGGAAGCAGGGTGTCCCCGGACCTAAAAACAAAGCGGTTCAGCTCCGGAGACCCTCTGCACATCTACACTATGAGTAAAACACACATATCAATATAGAATAATTCCTTACCTTTGCGGCTATCTGCTATGGTAATGAAGCAGCATTAATGTATTTTTAATAATAGTGTACGGGAGCAGGGGGTCCCCTGAGCTGAATCGCATTGATTTCTGGCTCAGGGACCCCCTGCTTCCCGAGTTACGGGTGCCAGTGTGGCTGCCATCTTTATAGCATCCCATACGTGACGTGCCCACTCTAAAGATGGCGGCGACACTGGTACCGATGCCCCATACCGGGGCCTGTAACCTGTCATCCAAAGCATGTCACATGGTACTTCAGCCAATCATAGTTGGGATTTCGTTCCCCTTTCTTTTGATGACGTCATCTTAAAGGCAAAAGAAGCTCAGCCATTCTGATTGGCTGGCATCTGGCAGGGACCACCCGTAGGCCTCCAGACCCTGTTTGAAACCTTGTGCTGGGCTACTGTGAGGCTTACGGACACCCATCAGGGCCACCGGGGACTCCCGTGGGCCTGGGGTATTAACCCTGTATGTAAAATAATAAATCATGTATTTATGGGGGGGCACAGGGGGTGGGTTATATATTTAATAAATATAATCATGTTTATTGTGGGGCTGTGTATTGTTTTTATTGTGGGTACTGGGGTGGGTGAAGGGGATATTGGCCCCAAGGGTATGTGGGTAGGCCTCCCGTCTTTGTAGTGGGTGAGGGTGGTTAGGCCTCCCGAGTGGTGGGTGGAGGTGGGTTAACCCCTTAATGACTGTAGCGGTTAATAACCGCTAAGGTGATTAAGGGGTTAGGGGACATTACATTGGCTAATTTTATTCTTGTTTATGTTTTGCAGCATTGGAGGAGGGCATGGACGGTGATGAAGATGAGGATGTACTTCATCGTGGCAGCCGGACAAGGGTGAGTGCAATATGGGGGCTATGCACTAAGCTACGTGCTTTCGCGCCGGCCTGAAAAAAATGATCACGTTCGATAAAAAATGAAGCCGGCGCACGATTCACTAAGGCCCTCAGCCCATTTTCTATCGGACGTGCCCAAAACTGGCTTATCGTGCGTGCAAGGTTTTTTTCCCTCTGCTTGCGCACTTAGGGGGCTATGCACTAAGTTCCGTTAAGTTACTTTTAGACCGCAAAGTGCTCTTCGAACGTGATTTTTTGCTCAACCTGATGCACTAAGCAATGCAAACAGGCACTTTGCGATCTAAAAATGACTTTTTTCAGGAAAACAACTTTACTTGTTCGCAACCCTATTTGCATTAAAATCTGCCCTTAAGCGGGATGCACTAAGCAACGCAACCTTAGCGTACGCGAAAGTTGTGTTGATCAGAACACACCAGGTCAGAGTAGACGCAAATAATTCTTGCTTTTTATTTTTGCATTCGCAAAACCCATACAGCAGGCCGGCGGGTGTCCCCGGCTGACCCCGCGGGGGTCCCTGAGGGAGTCCGGGGGTCATGCGGGTGTCCCTGGCTGACCCCGCGGGTGTCCGGGGGTCCCCGGCTCACCAAGCGGGGGTCCCCACGGGAGTGCGGGGGTCCCTGCAGGAGTCCGGGGGTCCCCGCTGACGTCCCCGGGTACCCGCGGGCCTGCGGTACCAATGTTGCACCTCCAAAAATAAGAAACAAGAATTATAACTAAATACACCCCCCTAACACATACTATACAGTAATGGTCAAAATTACTATTATCCAAATATGGATAATAATGCATTTGGCCATTTTAAATACATATAACATTCAATAAATACAGTCAAAACATATTACACTTACCTTTTACAGGCACCCACGATGAAGGCCGTCTTAATCCTCATCTTCATTCTGCCCATGCCCCTACGGTGCTGCAAAACATGCACAAAAATTACAATAGCCAATGTAATGTCCCCTAACCCCTTAATCACCATAGCGGTTATTAACCGCTACAGTCATTAAGGGGTTAACCCACCCTCACCCACCACTCGGTAGGCCTACATAGCCTCCCACACTACCCCCCCACCCCGTGAGGCCAAACCACCCTCGACCACTACCCACAAGGGAGGCCTACCCACATACCCTTGGGGCCAATACACCCTCCCCCAACCCCCAGTACCCACAATAAAAACAACACACTGCCCCACAATAAACATCATTCTATTTATTAAATACATACCCCACCCCCTGTGCCCCCCCCATAAATACATGATTTATTATTTTACATACAGGGTTCATACCCCAGCCCCATGCGAGTCCCCAGCAGGCCTGACGGGTCACCTGACAGACCTACAGGGTACCAGCAACTTGTTTCATACAGGTTCTGGAGGCCTGTTGGTGGGTCCCACCAAGCGCCATGGCCCCCAGGTGGTCTCCACGGGTCACTGTGGGCCACAATTGGGTCCTCACGGTAGGCCCGCGGATGTCTGGGAGCCCCGGTTCAGACCCACAGGTGTCTGCGGGGCCTCGGGTTGTTCTCACGGGGGTCTGGGGACTCACGAGTGCTCACAAGGGGTCCACGGTGCCCCCACAGATGTGGGACCCCCGGTTCTTCCCCGCATACTACGGGTCCGCGGTGCCCCTACAGATGTGAGGCCACCGGTTCTTCCCCGTAGGTGTCACCCGTGGAAACACCAGCCTGATACCCGTGAGATACCTGAGGATACCGCAGGTGGTTTCCAGAGGTCTCACGCAGAACCAAGGAACCAACCCTGAATGTAAAATAAATAAACCTGGCCTATACATTCAATACATACATCCCCCCCCCCCCAACACCTACAGTACAGTACAATAATGTGCCAAATAACTATTATCCAGATATGGATAATAGATTATTTGCCCATTATTAAACACATAATACATGCATAAATCAAAACATGCATTTTTAATCTTAAAATCACCACATTGCATGTTAAAATAAATCCAGCAGCCATTGTAAATATATAAAAAAAAAACTGCAGCTACACAAATGTCTATGAAATGTCACACAATTGCATAGAGTGTGTTCATGATGTAATTAAGCTGTGCATCATGTAACACTATGCAAAATATATCTAACAATAAAATACAATATGAACAATGTCCCCTAACCAGCAATGCCATCATGAAAATCAAATAGAAACTAAGCAACATCAATACAATTAGCATCAATCAATTAATCCATTTCCTCAAACAATTACAATACAATACAAATCAATTATACAATTCCCTATTCAATTCCTAAAGCCAAACCATTGCCAAAACTTTTCTAATTTAAAGTAACCACCATCATTCTAATCTAAGTACCATAAAGAAGCCATTACCTAAATACAAATTACAATATTCACAACAATTACAAAATAAAGCTGATAAATACATTAGCCATACATGAAAAGAACATAAACATTAGCAAACCAGTCAATTATTATCCCTGTATGTCTATCCATATAGATAGATATACATAAAATATAGGGGCAATAATACAGCATAAAAAACAATGCATTTCCATACAAAAGTCACATAGAATACACCCATTCAGTATCCGTGAATGTAAGTATATACATATATACATTAACGGGCATTAAATGGGACTGTAAAAATAAAAGACATGAATCAAAAATCATAAAAACCTGTAAAAGTAAAAATAATACACTTTTCTTTTATTTACTAACCATTAGATGCCCACTCACCGAAATCCAAGTGACCCGGAAGCACAGGAACTAATCCACAGGTAAGCAATAAAATAAAAAACCATAACAAATCCACGTCTGTGTCTTTTTCTTCTATTTGAAATCCTTCCCGTCTGTCTTGGGGTCTTCTTTTCTTCTTTGGGGTCTTCTCCGACTTCTTCCGTCTTCTTCCGTCTTCTTACGCCATGCCCTTCTTCTCTTCTTAGGAGGGGAGATGTTCCCTCCTCGGCGACTAGCTTCAAAATGAGGCGACATAGGCTTTTATAGGCCTATGACGTCACATTTTGGTCAAATGTTTCCTACGGTCCTGATTGGGCCGGGAAAAACATGTGATTTGACCGAGCCAAAAAAAAAATGATGACGTCATTTAAAGGTAATGAAAGCACAGCCAATCAGAATGGCTTTGCTTCAATTGCCTTTAAGATGACGTCATTAAAAGAAACATGGCCGGTCTCACATGGTATGGAGGCGTTTCACGAACCGATCGCGGACCGGAGGCGGGGGGAGGGGGGTGAGCCAGGTGTTCACATCGATTCTCTTCCATCACAATATAGTGATACATGCGTTATTTTAACGTTTTTATTGTAAGTTTGCATTTTTTGAACCCCTATAAAGTTACGTTTTTTATGATTGGTCTGCACTATGGATATTTTTCTTTTTTCATGCACCATCATTTTACTGTGATCGGAGATCTTCATCCTCTCTGAACCAGGAGTTCTTCTTGTCGTCCAAAAAATTGCTCCCTGTTGCCCGTAAATTTCTGAAATCTTGTGAGTAGGCTGTACATAAGAGCCAAAAAAATCACAGACTTTATTCATATTATTTTATTGTCTACACTTAGATTGTTTTTGTGTCATTTCCCTTATATGCTCCCCCTGGATTGCGAACAAAACTCTACTACTTGGATAATGTATTTAGCATCTTTATTTTGTAATTGTTGTGAATAATGTAATTTGTATATAGATAATGGCTTCTTTATGGTACTTAGATTAGAATGATGGTGGTTACTTTAAATTAGAATTGTTTTGGCAATGGTTTGGCTTTAGCAATTGAATAGGGAATTGTATAATTGATTTGTATTGTATTTTAATTGTTTGAGGAAATGGATTAATTGATTGATGCTAATTGTATTGATGTTGGTTAGTTTCTAATTGATTTTCATGATGGCATTGGTGGTTAGGGGACATTGTTCATAGTGTATTTTATTGTTACATATATTTTGCATAGTGTTACATGATACACAGATTAATTGCATCATGTACACACAATGCAATTGTGTGACATTTCATATACATTTGTGGAGCTGCTGATTTGTTGGCTTATATTTGCAATAGATGCTGGATTTATTGTAACATGTAATGTGGTGATTTTAAGATTAAAAATTCATGTTTTGATTTATGCATATTTTATGTGTTTCATAATGGGCAAATAATATATTATCCATATCTTGATATTAGTTATTTTGCACATTATTGTCCTGTATGTGTTGCGGGGGGAGGGGGGGTGTATTGGCCCCAAGGGTATGTGGGTAGGCCTCCCTTGTGGGTAGTGGGTGAGGGTGGTTAGGCCTCACGGGGTGGGGGGTTAGTGTGGGAGGGTATGTAGGCCTCCCGAGTGGTGGGTGAGTGTGGGTTAACCCCTTAATGACTGTAGTGGTTAATAACCGCTATGGTGATTAAGGGGTTAGGGGACATTACATTGGCTAATGTGATTGTTGTGCATGTTTTGCAGCACCGGAGAGGTATGGGCAGAATGAAGATGAGGATGAAGACGGCCTTCATCGTGGGTGCCTGTAAAACGTAAGTGTAAAATGTTTTTATTGTATTTATTGTCATTTATATGTATTTTAAATGGGCAAATGCATTATTATCCATATGTGGATAATAGTAATTTTGCCCATTACAGTACTGTATGTGTTAGGGGGCGGGGGGGATGTGTGTTGTTTATTGGGGGCAATTGTCCCCAATAAACATGCTAATGTGCCTTAACCCCTTCATTGCCTTAGCGGCTATCCGCTAAGGTAATGAAGCTGCATTAATGTATTTTTATTAATAGTGTGCGGGAGCAGGGGTCGTCCTGAGCTGAACCGCATTGGTTTCAGCCTCGGGGATGCCCTACTTCAGGAGAAACAGGTCCCTTTATGGGGTGCCGGTATCCCCTGCAGAATGTAAATAACCCGGTCACGTGACGCGGGAGCTTTAAACTGCAGGGGTTACCGGCACCCCATAACGGGGCCTATATCTCCTGAAGTAGGGGGTCCTCGGACCTGAAACCAATGCGGTTCAGCTCAGGAGACCCCCTGCTCATGTACACTATTATTAGAATGTATTTATTTAGTGTACAATCGCCTGTAACAGTCTTGCATGGAGATGGCAAATCTCCATGCAAATGTTACATGCGGCTTTTTTTTCTATCAGCTAGCGTACGTAAAGGTTAAGAATGCTAGCAGGGGGAAAAATAGCAATACGTTCGCTGTGGCTGTTCTGAGCTATTTTGAGCAGGTACGTTAAAAAAAGGCCTCAAGGGCTTAGTGCATCGTGTCCCCGGCTTCACTTTTTAACGAACCTGTTTTTTGGCCAAATTAGAACGCAAAGCCATTGAGCTTAGTGCATAGCCCCCTTAAACTTCACGTACGATAACTGATAGAAAAAATAAGCCACCTGTGACATTTGCATGGAGATTTGGCATCTCCATGTAAGGCTGTTAAAGGCGATCTTACACAAAATAAATACATTTTCATAATAGTGTACATGAGCAGGTGGTCTCCGGAGCTGAACCGCATTGGTTTCAGGTCCGGGGACCCCCTACTTCAGGAGATACAGGCCCCGTTATGGGCTGCCGGTATCCCCTGTACTTTTTAAACTTCCGTGTCACATGACAGGGACATTTCAAGTCTGCAGGGGATACCGGCACCCCATATCAGGGCCTTTATCTCCTGAAGTAGGGGATCCCCGTGGATGAAACCAATGCGGTGAATCTCCTGAGACCCCCTGCTCATGTACACTATGGTCAAAACACACATATCAATAAACAATAATTCCTTTCCGTAGCGGCTATCTGATATAGTAATGAAGCTGCATTAATGTACATTTTAATAATAGTGTGCGGGAGCAGGGGGGCCCCTGAGCTGAACCGCATTGATTTCTGCCTCGGGGATCCCCTACTTCAGGAGATACAGGTCCTGATATGTGGTGCCGGTATCCCCTTGCAGAATTGAAATGTCCCGGTCACGTGACGCAGAAGTTTAAAAAGTACAGGGGATACCGGCAGCCCATAACGGGGCCTGTATCTCCTGAAGTAGGGGGTCCCCGGACCTGAAACCAATGCGATTCAGCTCCGGAGACACCCCCTGCTCATTTACAGTATTTTAAAAATTAATGTAAACAATTTTAAATAATTTGCTCATCTCCACGCAAATGCAATTATGCTCCTCTGCGGTTCGTGTATGTCCCCTGACTTTCCTGGGGGTATCTGTGGGAGAGTCCATGTAACGAGTGAATCCATTCACTATAATATCGTAGTAAATTACTGTGTGTGTCATCTATATATATATAGATAGATATATTTGTATGGACATGGTACTGTTAAGTGGTGACAAGATGAAGTCAGGAAATTAGCCAAGCACATGACACCAATTCTAATCACACTTTCGTGCCACAATTTTTGAGGGACACCCTATATAACGCGCCCATTTTCTTCAGCGTGTGTGGGTGCAGTTGTGAGGAGAGGAGAGCTAGAGTGGAGTTGGTGGTAGTAGTAGTAGGAGAGAGTTGGTGATTTGTTGGTGATTATTGAGTGAGTTGTCTTGTATTATTATATATTTTTTCACTACATTTTTGTATTGTTGTTGTGAAAGAACTTTGTGTGTGTCCTTTTTGTTTATATTTGTTTTTTGTGACTGAGTGAAATAGAGAGGATGAGTGGGGGTGGATGTGGGAATGGATGTGGGAGTGGACATGGGAGTGGATGTGGGAGTGGACGTGGGAGTGGATGTGGGAGTGGACGTGGGAGTGGATGTGGGAGTGGACGTGGGAGTGGAGGTTGGAGTGGTGCGGTGGCTGGTGGAGTGGTGGAGCGTGGGAGTGGAGGTGGTGCGGTGGCTGGTGGAGTGGTGGAGCGTGGGAGTGGAGGTGGTGCGGTGGCTGGTGGAGTGGTGGAGCATGGGAGTGGAGGTGGTGTGGTGGCTGGTGGAGTGGTGGAGCGTGGGAGTGGAGGTGGTGCGGTGGCTGGTGGAGTGGTGGAACGTAGGAGTGGAGGTGGTGCGGTGGCTGGTGGAGTGGTGGAGCGTGGGTGTTGAGGTGGTGCGGTGGCTGGTGGAGTGGTGGAGCATGGGAGTGGAGGTGGTGCGGTGGCTGGTGGGAGTGGGGGTGTGGTGGAGCGTGGGAGAGGAGTGGGACGTACAGGTACGGTCCGTCCTGCCAGGGCAGGTACGTCCCGTGCCGGGACGTCCCGTGATGATACTCCAGGTGGGGGGGTGCAGGTGGGTGAGGGTAGCGGGAGTAGTGGACAGGGAGAGAGGGACACTGTCCACCATACAGCGATGAGCATGGAAGTGATGAGGGGCCAGCATCAAGCCAGGCGCGTACGGAGGGCCTAAGAAACCCACGATTTATCCCTCGGGAAAATTACATCCTTGTTGAAAGTGTCATGTCTTCCTATGATCAACTATATGGATCATTATCATGTAAGTATTTTTTATCAAATAATCTATTATAATATACAAAGTATGTTGTATAGACCACACTACCTAATGTATGAACTATATTTGACATATTTAATTATTGTTTGATGGGGAACAATGAGGAGACCTCTAATCTCATAAGGACATATAGAACATAAAAAGTGTTCCACATACTCATAATTAATACTAAACAATCAATGATCCTTGAAATGCTGATATCTGAATGAGCTAAACTGAAGAACATTAATTGACAATTTTCCCCAAAACTGTAATCACATACAATTAACAGGAGGGGGAGGGATGGTGAGGGAAGGGGGATTTGTGACATCACTAAAGTGAGGGATATGATAACCAAATCCCTAACAGGGAAGGAAGTGGTTGCGGTGAGACGCAGGGAAAACGTAACGTTTCGTGCTCACTTACCCCTTCTACAGGCCCATTCTCAGTCACCACAAAGTGGGACTATGGTACTTTCCGACTCCCTCACACTAAATTCATCCCATTGTTAAAACAAATGCAACAAATATGGCATCCATGTTTAATCAAGACATGAGTAATGTAACATTGAGCATGTAAACATGTATGCTATCACGGATGTATGCTGATGATTGGGCACATGTAATGTGTCACTAATGCGCGCATTACATAGCCTAATAGGTGTCGTTAATTATATGTACATGTTGTCAAACAGTTTCAGATATTACCATACAGAATTAAATCACACAACTTAAATGTATATTAACCTATAGGCATGTCTACAAACATTTTTATATATACACACAGGTAAAACGAAGACAAGTCAGAAGTACAAACTGTGGGCAAAGATATGCCGATCTGTCTCAGCATCAGGAGTGTTTAAAAGGACACCTGAGACGTGTAAGAAATGCTTTGGTGATATTAAACTCAGACTGAAGAGGAAGATGGCAAATGCCGGCAGACATGCATGTGGGACAGGAGGTGGCCCTCCAGCATCGTTGCATTTACATTCCTATGAGGAAAAAATGTATTAAATTATGAATCTCCGACTAATTTTTGGCATTGGAGGGAACCGAGATATTGGGCCATCTACCTCTCATTCAACACCTGGTGAGTCGTATGCAATTACATCAATATTTAAGTCATCAATAGTGTTCAATGCAAGAACTTATACATACATTAAACTACAATCATCTGTTTAGATGATGTGATTATGTAATGTCAAAATTACACATGTCACTGTTGATTTTACGAAAAGCATGCTTGTTATTTAACTGATGCATGGATTATTGAAATAGAATCACAATCTGTGCATTCATGATGGATGTACAGTACAGGCAAATAAAGAGGAGCACATAATAACTTAGGCATTATGTTGATTGTAACGTGTTGTTATTTATTATATAGTTATTGCTGAGGGCACAAAATCAGATGTGTCAGCAACACAACAACATGAAGATGTTAGAAGTGATGATGAGATGGTAGTGGATACACCACATATTCTTGTCACAGACCCTGAAGATTCCGGACCTGATTTTCGTGCACTACAGGATACACAACATCCTGAAACAGATGAAGGCAATGGTCAGATCCAAGCGAGACAGGTAGACCAGGTTTGTGCGGATGCATTGTCTAATTTAACCAGCCTAGAAGGCAGGTTTTTCAAAAACCAACAAGATCAAGCAGACAGACAGTCTAAAATAAATGAAAACATGTATAAGGAAATTAAAAACATGACTGTCATAATGACACAACAACAGGAGACTCTCCAAAACATGGCAAATAGCCTCACTATCATTGCAAAATGTATGGCACAGGTTGTGGCACATATCCAGGCACAGCCCCCGCCAGACCCACTGGCACAATCTGAGACACAATCCCAGACCCAAACAGACCCACAGGCAGAATCCCATCCAGAGCCACTATCCGACCCAGAGCTAGAATCCGAGCCAGAAAGAGAGCCAGAGCCAGAAAGAGAGCCAGAGCCAGAAAGAGCGCCAGAAAGAGAGCCAGAGCCAGAAAGAGAGCCAGAGCCACAAAGAGAGCCAGAGCCACAAAGAGAGCCAGAGCCACAGGCGATGGCACAGCAGGATCCATTGGCACAGGCTATTCCCCTGGCCCAAATCCTGGCACTGGCACTGGCACAGCCGCAGCAACATCAGCTGGCAGTAGCATTGGCACTGGCCCAACCTCATGCACTGGCACAAGCTTTGGCACTGGCCCAACCCCAGGCACTGGCCCAACCATTGCCACTGGCCCAACCTCATGCACTGGCCCAAGCTTTGGCACTGGCCCAACCCCAGGCACTGGCCCAACCTTTGGCACTGGCCCAACCCCAGGCACTGGCCCAACCATTGGCACTGGCCCAACCCAAGGCACTGGCCCAAACATTGCCATTGGCCCAACCTCATGCACAGGCCCAAGCTTTGGCACTGGCCCAACCCCAGGCACTAGCCCAACCATTGACACTGGCCCAACCCCAGGCACTGGCCCAACCATTGGCACTGACCCAACCCCAGGCACTGGCCCAACCATTGGCACTGGCCCAACCCAAGGCACTGGCCCAACCATTGCCACTGGCCCAACCACCAACTGCAAGAACAAGGTTACGTTCATGTCACCGTGCACCTGATCCCACAGCAAGGCCTACCACACGGTCATCCCTACAAAGCTACAAAGTAACTGGCACTACCAAGGATCTCAATCACTACAGATGCCTACGGAACGTGTGCACAAGGCAAACAAGGTATGCAAAAGCACAATATTACTCTGACAATCTCCACCAAAATACATCAAACCCAGCTAACTTCTGGAAGGTTATCAACAATATATTCCAGGCTCCTAACCATCAACAACCAAGTAATATCACTAAGGGGGATATTACTCTGACAAACCCCACTGACATTGCAAATGCATTCAATGATTACTTTGTGGGGTGTGCCACTACACTGGCGACACACTTTATTCGAGCTTGGCTAGTCCCACGAATTCGGGTATACCCGGGTGTATTGAGGTTTGTGACTGTTTTCTGCCCGAGTGCATTGAGTTATTTTCCAAGCAGGGATTGAAGCATTTTATTCCCGCTGGCTGCAATACTGCACAGTACATATATATATACTGCATTACAATTCATGAATTTATGCCATCTGGTAGACACGCGAAGCATTGCAGCCTATTAAATCCTAATCATTATCATTTAACAGATCAGCCGCCCATCAGCCAGGCATGAACCCAGGCTGGGAAGGCAAATGCAACGGGGCTTGTCAGAGGTGAGGAGCGGCGCATTCCAGGTATCTGCCAGGTACATACCGGGTATTTGCTCGAATAAAGTGTGTCGGTGCAGTAACTTATTAGCGAAACGCAGCACAAACCCCAAACCTGAATCTCATCCTGGGAGTTCCCCTATAGTCCCACCCCCTCCCAACACTGCCCACAATTTTCAATTTAGCCCAGTATCTGAAGAGGAGATTACACAAGCGCTCCTCAAACTAAAACTAAGCAGCCAATGTGGACCCGACTTACTACAATCTAGGTTCCTACGACTTGGTGCCCCAGCCATTGCCAAACCAATTGCGTCCATAGTCAACTCTATCCTGTCTGCAGGCCATATCCCTAAGACCTGGAAAACTGCCAGAGTTGTCCCAATCTTCAAAAGTGGGGACAAAAACACTGTCTCAAACTACAGGCCAATCTCACTTCTCCCAATTCTATCCAAAGTTATGGAAACATGTGTCTACTCCCAATTAAGCGATTTCTACACCAAGACAAATTTCCCTAGCCAATTCCAGTCTGGGTTTCGTCCCAAACACTCCACCGTAACTACCCTGCTAAAAGTTTGCAATGAAATCCAGTGCGGAATGGAACGGGGACAACTCACTGGTGCAGTATTCCTAGATTTTGCAAAGGCTTTTGACACAGTTGATCATGTTATCCTGCTTAACAAACTCCAGAGCTCTGGAATAGGGAAACATGCTTTAAACTGGTTTCAGTCCTACCTATCAGGAAGATCCCAACATGTGTCCATCTCAGGCTCTAACTCCAACCCCCTGGATATCACCTGTGGTGTCCCGCAAGGCTCTGTTCTGGGGCCCCTACTCTTCTCAGTGTTCATTAATGATCTTCCCACAGCTTGTAAGGAAGCCTCAATACACATGTATGCAGATGACACAATCCTGTATGCACACAGCCATAGCCTCTCTGACCTTCAACACATACTTCAGTCTGACTTTTTGAGACTCGAAAACTGGATTTCCCAAAACAAACTGTTTTTAAACACTGACAAGACGGTAACAATGGTATTTGGGACCAAGACTAAATTTGTAAAGCTTCCAGTGACTGAGCTCCTGATTAGAACCAACGCTAAAACCACCCTAACACCTGTCACTAGTTTTAAGTACCTGGGCTTATGGTTTGACTCCCACTTAACATTCGGGATGCACATTGATACCCTGACAACCAAAACCTATGCCAAACTAGGGGTACTTTACAGGAACAAATCCTCCCTAAGTCTCCTGGTCAGAAAGCGTATCGCACAGCAGATGCTAATGCCAATTATTGACTATGGAGACATAGTATATGGCTCGGCTCCTCAAACCCACCTTAGCAAACTTGACACCCTCTACAATTCAATTTGTCGTTTTGTTCTCCAATGCAACTACAATACACATCACTGCGAAATGCTCAAAGAACTAGATTGGTCATCACTAGAGTCTAGGCGCAAAGTTCACCTTTCCTGTCTCACCCTCAAATACTTTCTGGGCAAGCTACCCAGCTACCTGAACAAGCTCCTCACCCCTACCACATGCAGTACCTATCACCTGAGATCAGACTCCAAAAGACTATTCATGGTCCCAAGGCTCAACAAAGTATCCGGACGTTCCTCCTTCTCCTTCCGTGCACCCCAAAACTGGAACAACCTACCAGAGACTCTCATATCCACCACCAGCTTAAGTACTTTCAAATCTAAGGCTGTCTCACACTTTAATCTGGTCTGTAACTGTTTCATACGCTCATAATATATATTTTCTTTAACTGTGCATGCAATGTCTTGTATATAATGTATACCTTGTTCATTTATGTAACTGTATTTGTAACCATGTATTATTTTGTTTTACTCTGTGCCCAGGACATACTTGAAAATGAGAGGTAACTCTCAATGTATTACTTCCTGGTAAAATATTTTAAAAATAAATAAATAATCCCAAAGAAATACCAAAAAAAAGTAGGCCATTTCTTATTCTTCTTAAATGCTTTCCCTTCACTAATGTTCAAGAGACATGCTGAACAATGTGCAATAATCAAGTGTGTATAAGAACAGATTTCATGTGCATACATGTGAACTAAACAGCATAGGATTTCTCATGTGTGAATCATCTATGAGATGCTAACATCACAAATATATATAGTTATTTTGTATTAACAGGGGAAAATAGTCACTCCTTGTTGAACACTTTCACATGTTCTTTTCAAACAATATTCGGTCCAATTTATGGTTGTTTCTGAGTTTTGCGACAGAATCATGTTGAATACGCAAGGCACCCAAAAAAATTATACTGACCACCTGTATGTGGGAGAATAATACATGGACACTTCTTCCTTTGTATAATGACCTTGTACAGTGTTGTGCACATCATGAAAGTTTGGATACTTTGTAAGAAGATGAAAAAACATGCCGTTTGAGATGTGTTCTTACGAAAAGCCTCCGTTACCTTACGCCAATCTAATATATAGCGCTATTGAAAACAGGATCCAGAAAAAAGCTACTGTCTCACAGATATATGAATATATTACGGATAACTACCCTTATTATCAAAATCATCCAAAACCTAAGGTATGGAGGAATTCGATCCGCCGCACTTTATCAACCAATCCTTCTTTTATTCGAAACCCACCGTCTTTCGGAAACAGGGGTGGCTGTTGGTCAGTTTATGAATCCGGTATGCGTATGCCTGTGAATGGAAATATCAGAAAACAGACAATTCTCGGCCATAACTACCAGGATATAGGTGCCCACTACGGTGCCTTAAATGTTCAGCAGAATTGCTATTCTTTTCAACCGGAGTTGTCCAACCAATACCAGAACCATAACGGAGCTAGTTATTACGATAACATGCATAATACCGAGTTTGGTGGACCAGCTGAAATGGCACAAAGTTACTATCTGTATCCGCCTCAGTATATTCCACAAGATTCAAACTGTTATGGAGTCAGCTACACTGGCGACACACTTTATTCGAGCTCGGCTAGTCCCACGAATTCGGGTATACCCGGGTGTATTGAGGTTTGTGACTGTTTTCTGCCCGAGTGCATTGGGTTATTTTCCAGGCAGGGATTGAAGCATTTTATTCCCGCTGGCTGCAATACTGCACAGTATATATATATATATACTGCATTACAATTCATGAATTTATGCCATCTGGTAGACACGCAAAGCATTGCAGCCTATTAAATCCTAATCATTATCATTTAACAGATCAGCCGCCCGTCAGCCAGGCATGAACCCAGGCTGGGAAGGCAAACGCAACGGGGCTTGTCAGAGGTGAGGAGCGGCGCATTCCAGGTATCTGCCAGGTACATACTGGGTATTTGCTCGAATAAAGTGTGTCGGTGCAGTACAACCCTACCAAGCTGAACACAATGAACAACGAATTGATTGACTACAGCGGCTACCTCGCAAACACCCCTTCCATGACTGCACCGAATATGAATGCAATAAAATGCAGGTAACTATAAGTGTAGTACTTTATACAATGTGTGAATCGCTTATTCCCGAATGACAGGCATATGCGTTTGATTCATGACGCATGCACGTACCATACGGGAAAAGTTTTTATTTTTCAACATTAACGTGTGTCTTTTACCTTTTTCGCCTTCTTCTGATAATATAACAGATCGCCATGTGAAGATCACAATATGCCGGAACACAGTTCTGAAACAAGGTAAGCTCTAGTTAACGATATACGTGCCAAACTTTTACAAAGTGCTGTGCAATGGCGGATGAAAACACAGATATTCCTGCGCAGCCCTAAAATGTCAGTCCACTACGTGTACGCCCCTCTGTGAACAAATAATCCATTTGCAAAATTACATTGATATGTTATGTGGAGAATTGCAGTACATAGATTCCTAATATGTGTACTTTGCATATGGCAAAATTATAATGTTATGTGTCTGTTGATTCAGGTTTGTCACTTATATAAATGGCAGGAAAGGCAGCTCTTTAACAGCAAATCGGTCACATTATGCAGAATAGTTAATGTTGTTTTGCATTCTGTATATAACATGTTTGTAGTGATAGCATGTGTACAAACAAAACCTTGTGTAGTACAAGCATTTTTAGCATGTTACGTGGATGAATCAGAATATACATATATATATATATATATATATATACCCTAAAAACATTTGTTTGATACAGTAAGTTAGTAAGTAGTTATTTTGAAGATGTAGTGTAATATAGAACGGCATGCTTCACGTGTAGTATATTTACAGTAGAAAAACACGTGTGTTTAGATGCATCCTAAATTTTGTATTTAACCTGTACATTGCTGTAATTAATATTACATATCTACTTCTTTAACAGATGTTAACATCTCCGTTCCAGACAGAAGATAATGTGAATGGATGTATCTAAACACCGACCAACTGCGACCTTTAACATACTGGCCAAATACTGCTGCGGCAGCTTTTATTCTTACAAACCACCGGCTTTTACCTGGCATGTTCCTGGAATGCCACGCTGTTCATCTGGAGCATGCCGGGCTCCTTTTGCCTTCCCAGCCAGGCGCATGCCCGGCTGACACGCGGTTGATGTGTTAATTGATAATGGTTCAGGATTTACTAGGCTGCAATGCTTCGCGTGTCTGCCAGATGGCATAAATTCATGAATTGTAATGCAGTATATATATGTGTATATATATATATATATATATATATATATATATATATACTGTATAACAACAACCCCTATAACCCCTAACATACAGTACTGTATATGCACATCAATGATACTGTAGGCCGGCGGGGGCGAGATGTGTTTGCAGCAGAGAGAGAACCGCTGCTCTCTCTGCGCAAACATCGGCACATTAAAAATTATTTAAAATACATTTTTATTCATAGTGTAGATGTGCAGGGGGTCTCCGGAGCTGAACTGCGTTGGTTTCAGGTCCGGGGACCCCCTGCTCCCCGAGATACAGGCCCCTTTATGAGGTGCCAGTATCCCTCTGCATTTAAAGGTCCCGATCACGTGACCGCGGCCTGTAAACCAAGCAGAGGGATACCGGCACCCCCTAAAGGGGCCTGTATCTTGGGGAGCATTATTTTAAATAATTTTTAATGTGCCGATGTTTGCGCAGAGAGAGCAGCGGTTCTCTCTCTGCTGCAAACACATCTCGCCAGGGGACAGCCTATAGTATCATTGATGTGCATAGGTGCATATACAGTACTGTATGTGTATGTTAGGGGTTATAGGGGTTGTTGTTATACAGTATATTCAAAGACAACAGCTCGCAAACGCCCCCATGCGTTTTTACACGGCATTGCAGTATAGTAGCCAGCGGGAATAAAATGCTTAAATCACGGGCGCGATATAACGCTATATACCCCGGGAGAAAACTACACAAAACCGCAGATAACCGGGATACTCCGAAATTCGCTGAGCTAGCCAAGTCAGAATAAAGTTGGTCGGTAGTGTACATCACATGGGCACTCATGCTATGACACACATTTATTTCTATTATTTGTTTATTTTTATTTATAAAATATTTTACCAGGAAGTAATACATTGAGAGTTACCTCTCATTTTCAAGTATGTCCTGGGAACAGAGTTAAGACAAATAATACATGGTTACAAATAGTTACATAAATGAACAGGGTATATATTATATACAAGACATTGCATGCACAGTTAAAGATAATAAATATTATGGGCGTACTGCACCGACACACTTTATTCGAGCAAATACCCAGTATGTACCTGGCAGATACCTGGAATGCGCCGCTCCTCACCTCTGACAAGCCCCGTTGTGTTTGCCTTCCCAGCCTGGGTTCATGCCTGGCTGACGGGCGGCTGATCTGTTAAATGATAATGATTAGGATTTAATAGGCTGCAATGCTTCGCGTGTCTACCAGATGGCATAAATTCATGAATTGTAATGCAGTATATATATATATACTGTGCAGTATTGCAGCCAGCGGGAATAAAATGCTTCAATCCCTGCCTGGAAAATACCTCAATGCACTCGGGCAGAAAACAGTCACAAACCTCAATACACCCGGGTATACCAGAATTCGTGGGACTAGCCGAGCTCGAATAAAGTGTGTCGCCAGTGTATGAAACAGTTACAGACCAGATTGAAATGTGTGACAGCCTTAGATTTGAAAGAACTTAAACTGGTGGTGGATGTGAGAGTCTCTGGTAGGTTGTTCCAGTTTTGTGGTGCACGGTAAGAGAAGGCGGAACGTCCGGATACTTTGTTCACATGAAAGTGAACATGCAAAGTTATCTAGATCATATCTAATCTTAGATGATATTAGATTAGGTGAAATAATATAGATTTGTGGGAATTTTCCATTACTTTGAAATGTGTGTAAACATTACAATAACATTTTCAATTACATCTTGTGTTAGTGCTACATTTTTGTCAATGTCATGCTGATGACACTTTGACATGACTCTAATACAATTTTTATTCATATGTCGTGTGAAGAAAGACATATTTATTGATATTGGAACTGTAATGTATTGCTTAAATTTCTACCTGACTAATAGCACCACGCATTGATATGAAAAAATAATTTAGAAATGTGTGTTGTAAACCTACAATTATTAATTATGTTAGGGATACATGCCAGGTTAGGGATCGAAGATATCACCATGTCATCTGCTCATACTCCTGCAGACATTCCAATTATGTATGTAGTAATAGTTACATAAGTGGCAAAAATAATATTTAATGAAAGTGAACCATAACTATTGTCAAAGTATTTAAGAAGACAATTATTAAATAATGGATTATAAGTTAATAATAATTAGTTAAGTTGTTAGAAAAAATATATATAATCATGTAGAGTAGTTAAGTTATAATATAACACTATGCATATTCAGAAATACAGCACTATCTCTTCACTTCATGCACAACATTCTGCATTTAAGGATGCACACATTGTACAGGTGGGGAGACACTTCATTTATACAAGAACAAATGTGTTAAACATTGACATACCATTGGCAGACGAACTTAGGATCATTCACTACAAAATGTGCAGTTCATTAGAGAGAGACGGATCCTATGATTAGATACTGTACACAATGCAATGTGACACACATCACAAGATGATTATAGATTATATTATATGTCAAATGAAATCTTACATGTGAAAAAATTAGCTATTAACGTCGTCGAATCTCCACCCCACTGGCTGTATGCTCCCAAACCCCTGCAGGAGGCACAGGAGGATACTCCTCTAAATCCTCACGAATGTTGCCTTGTAGATTGTGACGAATGGCAATGTTGTGCAGAATGCAACAAGCAATCATATGTCACCAACCTTCGCTGGCGAATACTGTAGCGCCCCACCAGATCTATCAAGACATCTAAAACGATTTTTCAACACTCCAAATGTCCTCTCAATCACCGAGCGTGTGGATATGTGTGCGGCATTATATCGTTCCTCTGCAGGGGTTTGAGTATTACCCAGTGGGGTCAGAAGCCAAGGCCGGCTTCCATATCCTGAGTCGCCTATAAGACAGTCAAATCACATGAATGTTAATATAATATGTATCAATATTCCAAACATTGTCTATTGCCATTTCCTAGTACATGAGAGGGAAGAATATACAACACATGCCCTAACAATAAAATAATCATTATCTAAGATGACACTGCATGACATGGATTAGATATACAACTTCACAAATGTTAAGGATTTGTGGTTACTTACAATATTAGCAACACATAATGAAACATTTAATTATAAATTTAATGTACTTGGAAGTGCACTTTCTGTAACATTCACTGACCCAATAGCCAACTGTCCTCGAATTCTGCCGCTTCAAATTTATGGAACACTAATGAGCTCCTCAAAATATGGGAATCGTGGCAGGCACCTGGGAATTGGGCTACCACACTCAGAATTTTCATGTATGCGTCACATACGACCTGCACATTGAGCAAGTGGTAATGTTTCCTGTTTCTGAAATCCCTCTCCTCTTCACGTAGCGTGGTCAGCGCAACATGTGTGCAATCTATAGCACCCATCACATTGGGTAGCCCAGCTACATTATAAAATGCAGTCTTCAGTGCCTGCCACTCTGTCTGCTCGCTAGGAAAATGTATATAATCACTAGCGCACTGAGTCAGTGCACATAGAAACTGGCTAAAGGCCCGTGAGAATGCAGACTGCGATACCCCGCCAACTATGCCCACAGTTGTTTGAAATGACCCAGAAGCAAGAAAATGTAATGAGCTCAGCATTTTTATCAGGCCAGGCACTGCGTGACTCCTGTCTGTTGTTGGCTCTAAATCTTCTCTTACAGTAAAAGTTCATACAGTTCCAAGATAGCCGCTGAGCTAAATCGATAGCGGGATATAATCTCTGCCTCACTCAAGCCCTCTAGGGAGCTTCTTTGCCTAAAATTGCGGGGGGCTATATGTCTGAACACATGGATCTCCCTCTCTCTCTCCTCTCTCTCTCTCTCCTCTCTCTCTTCTCTCCTCTCTCTCTCCTCTCTCTCCTCTCTCTCCTCTCTCTCCTCTCTCTCCTCTCTCTCCTCTCTCTCCTCTTTCTCCTCTCTCTCCTCCCTCTCCTCTGCAACATAATGTACCTCCTCCTCCTCCTCGCAAAAAACAACACAAAAGCGTAATCTGGTACCACATCCATTTCACCCTATAAGGTAAGTCGCTCCTTCTATTGTTTAAAGAGGCAGACTAATTAGTCACATGATTGTAAATGATGACATGTGTGTTGTATAGTATAGTGAACAAATGAATTGTAGTAATTCAACAATTCATTCAATTTTAATTCAGATGTGTTACACACATTATGAAATGTGATGTAATCATCAAATATACAACATTCCTGAATCCACAGTGAAAGCGACGCAGCGACACAATATGAGTAATTGCTCTAAAACAATGACTCAATCATGACATTTGTATGTAACATGTTCAGTAATGAAGGTGTTACATCACAAGAAGTAATCGTTTGTTTCTGTAAAGGTGTGTCTGAAGTTTGGATTCTTGTCAGGATGGTTGTTTTGTGTTGTCGGAAGTATTGCCCTTTAAATTAACCCCCTGCTAACGTTTGCTAGTACACTATAAAGTTAGGGCCATTCACGCAATGATATTAATTGTAATTCAATCATGTGTTCTCCTTCAATTACAAATATTGTTAATCAGCTCCGGGTGACACAGATATATTCACGCCAACATCCGTGGACCCCCAGACAGAAGCGAGGACCACCCCTGGACCCCTCTGAGTGCTAATTAAATGTACTTTCCTTCGACAACTTAATGTATGTTAAAAAGTGAAATGCAGTATTATCCATATGTGGAGAATAGTAATTTTGCACAATACTGTACTGTATGTGTTATGAGGTTGTATGAATTTTTAAAGATAGATCATTTTGGGGGTGGCACACAATTGCTACCGCATGCCAGAGGGGACCCCCGAATACTAGCGGGACCCTCGGACACCTGCGGGACACCTGGCCTCTGTTGGGGACCCCAGCGGGGTCATCCGGGGACACCCACGGGGCTAGCCAGGGACACCCGCCGGCCTGTTGTATTGGTGTTGCGCCTGCAAAAAGGTTAACAAATAATTTTTTCTAAGTCCTGCTTTTTTTATCACCTGCCTTTAGCTGGTGAGCTTTATTCAGCGCAACTTTCACATATGATAAGTTTGCGTTGCTTAGTGAATCCCGCAGAAGGGCAGAATTCAGCGCAAACAGCTCATCGTACGAGCAAAGTTGAACTTTGAAAAATTTCCAGGAAAAAGTCAGTTTTAGAGCGCAAAGTGCCTGTTTGCGCGGCTTAGTGAATAGCGCTTGGCGGAACTTCACGTTCTAAGAGCACTTTGCGCTCTTAATACGACTTATCACTGCTTAGTGCAGAGCCCCCTATGTATTTAATGTATTTATTGTTCTTTATGTATTTTAAATGGGCAAATGCACTATTATCCATTTGTGGATAATAGTAATTGTGCCCAATACTATACTGTATGTGTTGGGGGGGTGTATTTATTTATAAGTATTTATGTGTTTTTAAATTCTTTTTGGGGGGGCAAAGAATTGGTATTGCAGGCCCGCGGGAACACCTGCGGGTAACACCCGAGGGCCACCGCCGGCCTATAGTATCATTGCTGTCCATATATGTACTGTATGTTAGGGGGGTATATGGGTTATTGGTGTAATATATATATATATATATATATTGTGACAGATATGAGGGAACAGTAGTGATATATGGGTATTAGCCCCAACGGTGGGTGTTTAGGGCTTGCGGGTGGGTAGCGGCAGGGCTTAACCACTTCATGACTTCAAGCGGTATTGAAGTGAATAAATTAAAGCTGGGGACGCTCGCTCTGTAAGCATGTCCCGCGCGCGTCCCAGCAAGATGGCGGCCGCATGTCCCTGCGCCGGCTGCGAGGGAGTGGATGTGCGGCGGGGGGTACCGGTGAGTGCGGGTTGTAGGGGGGATGGAGAGATTGTGCCGCTGCCCGCGGCTAACGAAATTCTGAAGCAGGGCTAGTTTCCTTGTTGCAATGTTTTCTAACCCCTTGCGTTCTGGAATTGCAGCTGCTGTACTTAGATCTAATCCGCTTGAAGAAATCAGGTAACAACCACAGGAATGAGGGTTACAGGCCTCTTTAAGGACAGGGGCCCTTGGAGTTTTTCATTAGCCTCATCCCATTGGCAAGGAATTATATTCCTCCTATAAGAGCCTGCTCTGTAACGTGGGAAAATCCTAAGGCCAGCCCGGGTAGCTCTGAGCATGCTCAGTGAGCAGCTTGGTAGCACTGCTGAGTAAAAAAGGGCCTCTCATATCTGGGGACGCAACGTCCGGAGTTTGGTCCCAAGGTGTGAATATCCAGGATGAGTAACATGATCTGCAACTCAGAAACATCCCGGTTAAGTCACACTTTAAGACTCTGGGGTCTTTCATCCCCCACACGTCCCTAGGCCCATAGGCATTGCCTCAACAGGTGGCTTTTGAAGGTGGAGAAGAAAGTACCCCCCAGCTCATGTATGTAAAACATTTGTTCATTACATGCATTACAAAGGCAGGCAGAAAAAATAGCATCCTGCCTGTACATTTAAAACTGCAATAGAAAGGCACTTTATCAAAAATGTATGTTTAACTTATGACACAGTTATATTTTTCAAATGTGTGTGCTTGGGGGTTTACACTGAGGCTGCACACCAAAAATCAGGGTGCTGGTTTACGCCGTTCCTGAGTTAGCAGTCTTAATGGAACGGCTCCTGTTATTCAGCACTGCAGGTAGAGACTAGCCTGCAAAAAGGGGACAACAATGCATAGAAGGGAAAATGGTACATGGGAACAGCATATAAAATTAACCCCTTCACCCCCAATACGATTTAGGATTAACCAGCCAAGCATACTGCCTTTATTAATGCGCTGATTAATCCTATTATCATCACATATCTCCAATCCGGACCACGACTAATAGTATCTGCAATGATCCGCACCTCACCAACCCAGACCAAGGCAAGTATCTTGACTATTCCTATTTCTACAACCCCGACCCGGCTATCTCGGCCAATCTACACTCCAGACACACCCTCGTGGCTGTGGGTGGCGTTATATATCTATCTCTACCTCGGCCTCGCGGTGACGCCTTGTTGGTGGTGAGCACTCCATTACAGTATGCTGAGCCCTACAAACATGGACCCCGCTTAGGTGGGGCGAATCTTGAACACGCACGCCAGCATGCTTTCAAAAATTGAGATCTATTACAGCAGAATCTACTGTCTCTCACTGACCGGGCGCAAGCCCCTTTTCCTAGTCCTGTTCCTTGAGGCCCTTGCTACCACGTCAACCCTTATGCCTATGACTTTGACTTCTGAACCCTGACTTCCGACGCCCAATCATTATGGCGGAGATCCCCACGGGTGTTGACAGTTTTTGAAACAGTGCTTCATTCAGTTCGCAATTATGCCCTCTCGCTTCCCTTCTAAAAGATCCAAGGTGGCGTACATAATTTCGTTACTCACCGACGATGCCCTGTCTTGGGCTTCCCCACCTGGGAACAAAAATTGGTCCTCACACAGGATATCGGACACTTCGCCCGGGAATTTCGCAGAGACTTCGACACACCTGGCCGCAAGGTAACTGCGGATTCTTCTCTTTTTCACATTTCCCAGGGGAATCGACCTGTCGCTAGATATGCCCTTGAGTTCCGCATTATCGCGGCATAGTTCAGATGAAATAATGAGGCATTGTGGTCCGCCTTCTGGAAAGGTCTCTCTGAGACTCTAAAGGATGAACTTGCTGCACATGAGCGTCCTACAGATCTCGAGGAGCTGATCGTTTTATGCATCCGAGTGGATCAACGTTTGCAGGAAAGGAGGTCCGAAAGATCCCGTCATCGCCAACTTTCTCTGAGATACCATTCTCTTCACGCTGGTATGTCTGACTCCCTTCTGCCAGATATTCCTGAGCCTATGCAACTAGGTGGTAATAAATTATCTTCCTCCAAGAAACAACGCCGATGCAACACGGGTCTCTACTTGTACTGTGGCAATTCCGGACATCAGGGGTACTCAATTGTCCCCACAAGTCGGGAAACGCCAATTCCCAATGAGGTCCAGGGCAATCACATTGGGAACACTCTCCACCTCTCCTATCACAAAGGAAGTCTTGCCAACCAGGATCTTAATCCCTGTTTCACTTACCGGTGAGAACTTTCATACCACCGCCTTAGCTTTTGTGGATTTCGGGTCAGGAGGCAACTTTATTGACCATGGCTTCAATGAAAGGAACAACATCCCTCTCATCCCTGAGAGGTACCCTATAGGCTTAGAAGCTATTGATGGTCATCCACTACAACCAGCCTTCATATCTCTACAGACTGCTCTCTTCCACTTACATACGGGTGAGGACCATACGGAGGAGATTTATCTGGATGTAATCCACACTCCATCCGTCGAAGTGATCCTCGGCCTTCCGTGGCTTCAACGTCACAATCCCCGAATAGATTGGACCGATAAGGAACCTGTCCTGTGGAGTGTTTCTTGTTCTGAAAACTGTGCTGTGTCCACCAAAAAGATATGCAGATTTGCTACTCCTGAATCAGAAAAGAGGTCCCTACCCGAGGTATAAGTTGAATTCCGCAATGTTTTTGACAAGGCACGGTAAGAGGTCCTGCCGCTGCATCGTCCTCTCGACTGCCCCATTGACATTTTACCTGGTTCAGTCACTCCCAGGGGAAGCTCTTATCCTCTCTCTCTTCCTGAAACTAAAGCCATGAGAGACTACATTCAGGAGAATCTTCAAAAAGGCTTTATCCAGAAATCTTCTTCTCCAGCCAGAACCGGGTTCTTTTTTGTAAAAAAAAGGACGGATCTCTTCGTCCCTGCATCGATTACAGAGGCCTTTACAAAATCACTATCAAGAATCACTACCTATTACCTTTGATTTCAGAACTCTTTGACCGCCTTTAAAGTGCTAACATCTTCACCAAATTGGACATGCGTGGTGCCTACAATTTGGTGAGAATTCACCAGGATGACGAATGGAAAACGGCCTTCAACACACGAGATGGCCATTATGAGTACCTATATGAGTACTATGAGTAGACCCTTTGGTGTCTGTAATGACCCTGCCATCTTTCAAGACTTTGTCAACGAAATCTTCAGATATCTCCTCAACCAGTTTCTCATTGTTTACTTGGACGACATAATGATCTTTTCCAAGTCCATTCAAGAACATGTCCGCCACGTCAAACACGTACTGCTACGCCTTCGTGAAATCTATTTGTTCGCCAAACTGGAAAAATTTAACTTTCATCAAACTTCCATGGCTTTTCTGGAATATATCATCTCTGACACCGACCTCTCCATAGATCAAGCTAAGGTGAAGGCACGCCCTTCTATTAAGGCCGTGCAACACTTTCTGTGCTTTTCTAATGACTATCGCAGGTTCATTCAGAATTTCTCATCTGCGTTAGCCCCCATTAGAGCCTTGACAAAGAAAGGTGTGGATCCTGCTTCTTGGCCGCCGGCAGCCATTCGAGCTTTCGATCACCTAAAAAACGCTTTCGTTTATGCACCCATCCTTATACATCCGAAACCCAAACTACCATTCACCTTAGAGGTAGATGCATCTGATGTCGGGCCGGGAGCCATTCTATCTCAAAGAAGGACACCCCAAGCCAGATTCCATCCCTGTGCCTTTTTCTTTAAAAATATTCTCCTGCTGAGCAAAATGATGATGTAGGTAACCGGGACTCCTTGCTATTAAGCTGGTGCTAGAAGAATGGAGGCAAGTCTTAGAGGGCACGGAGAACCCCATCACCATCTTGACCGACCACAAAAATGTAATGTACATCGAAGGCGCCCGACACCTACGTGCTCGACAAGCTCGCTTGTCACTCTTCTTTTCCCATTTCAATTTTATTATTAATTTTTTCCGGGTTCTAAAAATGTCAAAGCCCTTTCACGACAGTTTCTGGTTGACGACAAGACCGAGGATCGTCTTGAGTTCATACTCCCTTCTAAGTTCATACTTTCTGCTAATACGTTTGATGCACTGAATGAGATTCTACAAGATCAGTCTCCCATTCCACAGGGTCTCGAGGTCCCGGAGGGTCGCCTCTTCACCTTATTACCGTACCGGAGGAAAGTTCTAGAATGGGATAATTCTTCCAAGTTATCAGGACATCCAGGTACTAGACACATGATATATAAAGCTTGGCCCCCTGCAGATGCACTTACCAGAATGCCCTCCTACTGTCTCTGTATGTTCTCCCTAGCTACCAATTAGATTGTAAGCTCCTCGGAGCAGGGACTCCTCTTCCTTAATGTTACTTTTATGTCTGTAGCACTTATTCCCATGACCTGTTATTTATATTATCTGTTATAACTACCCTGCTAAAAGTTTGCAATGAAATCCAGTGTGGAATGGAACGGGGACAACTCACTGGTGCAGTATTCCTAGATTTTGCAAAGGCTTTTGACACAGTTGATCATGCTATCCTGCTTAACAAACTCCAGAGCTCTGGAATAGGGAAGCATGCTTTAAACTGGTTTCAGTCCTACCTATCAGGAAGATCCCAACATGTGTCCATCTCAGGCTCTAACTCCAACCCCCTGGATATCACCTGTGGTGTCCCGCAAGGCTCTGTTCTGGGGCCCCTACTCTTCTCAGTGTTCATTAATGATCTTCCCACAGCTTGTAAGCAAGGAATAGTCATGGGTTATTTCATGGCGCAGCTCGCAAATCGGAGAGGCCCAAGCCAAGGCATCACCAGTTAAAAGAGAGTAAACGTATGCGACTTTCTTACGGCCCATGGAGTATTGCAGGGGTGCCATCTCGAACTGGATCTTGCACTGATTGAGAAATCCGCGACAGGCCTGGGGGTCACCTGCATAAGGCCTCGGTGCGGGTATCTTCGGCTCTGGTGCAGCAGCGCCTACCAGTCCGGACTGGGATGGAGAGGGTCCACTTAGTTCTGGCTCCTGGGGTGTGAGATTGGTTAGCTGTTGGGCCAAAGAAGCGATTTGGCTGGACATGGTCTGATTCTGTAGAATCAGGGCGGAAAGAATTTTGTCTAGACTAGGCGCATCTGCGTCGGTCTGGTCTGCGTCGGTTGGGCTCTGCATAATGTCACGCAGTGCTGCCCGCAGACCAGACCCGTCCCTTGTACTGAGGTGGGACGTAAGATTACACGCACCTGCAGCAGAAGGAGCGTGTCCGGAGTGTGATATTTGCGTGGCCAGGCCAGGAGACTATAGCGATAGTACTTGCCGGATCCAGAGAGTAGAAATGCCTTAGTGGTTGCCGTAGCCGAGTTCATGGAGCAGTGAAGTCCGGGAGGTTGATGTACAAGCTGAGTTCAGGGAACGAGATAGGCAGTGTAGTCAGGAGTAAGCCGGGGTTGAGAGCAAGAGAGGGTAGTCAGCCAAGCCGTATCAGAACCTGAGATGAAGACACAAGTAAAGCACACATCCACCAGAGCTAAGTCTATGCAGAGCAAGGTTTGCAGGGCAGGACAGTGGTAATAAAGTTATGGGACCCAATAGGAGCAGAAGGCAAGGACCAGAGTGTGCTGAGGAGCTGCAGCTGTTTGGTGCCAGTATCCAAAATGCTTCTGGCACAGCAGAGCAGGAGGAGGGACCCGGCGCGAGTTGTGTGGAAGCTGGAGGGCGTGGTTAGAGCCCGAATGAAGTGAATAAATTAAAGCTGGGGATGCTCGCTCTGCAAGCGTGTCCCACACGCGTCCCAGCAAGATGGCGGCCGCATGTCCCTGCGCCGGCTGCAAGGGGGTACCGGTGAGTGCGGGTTGTAGGGGGGATGGAGAGATTGTGCTGCTGCCCGCGGCTAACGAAATCCTGAAGCAGGGCTAGTTTCCTTGTTGCAATGTTTTCTAACCCCTTGCGTTCTGGAATTGCAGCTGCTGTACTTAGATCTAATCCGCTTGAAGAAATCAGGTAACAACCACAGGAATGAGGGTTACAGGCCTCTTTAAGGACAGGGGCCCTTGGAGTTTTTCATTAGCCTCATCCCATTGGCAAGGAATTATATTCCTCCTATAAGAGCCTGCCCTGTAACGTGGGAAAATCCTAAGGCCAGCCCGGGTAGCTCTGAGCATGCTCAGTGAGCAGCTTGGTAGCACTGCTGAGTAAAAAAGGGCCTCTCATATCTGGGGACGCAACGTCCGGAGTTTGGTCCCAAGGTGTGAATATCCAGGATGAGTAACATGATCTGCAACTCAGAAACATCCCGGTTAAGTCACACTTTAAGACTCTGGGGTCTTTCATCCCCCACACGTCCCTAGGCCCATAGGCATTGCCTCAACAGGTGGCTTTTGAAGGTGGAGAAGAAAGTACCCCCCAGCTCATGTATGTAAAACATTTGTTCATTACATGCATTACAAAGGCAGGCAGAAAAAATAGCATCCTGCCTGTACATTTAAAACTGCAATAGAAAGGCACTTTATCAAAAATATATGTTTAACTTATGACACAGTTATATTTTTCAAATGTGTGTGCTTGGGGGGGTTACACTGAGGCTGCACACCAAAAATCAGGGTGCTGGTTTACGCCGTTCCTGAGTTAGCAGTCTTAATGGAACGGCTCCTGTTATTCAGCACTGCAGGTAGAGACTAGCCTGCAAAAAGGGGACAACAATGCATAGAAGGGAAAATGGTACATGGGAACAGCATATAAAATTAACCCCTTCACCCCCAATACGATTTAGGATTAACCAGCCAAGCATACTGCCTTTATTAATTCGCTGATTAATCCTATTATCATCACATGTCTCCAATCCGGACCACGAATAATAGTACCTGCAATTATCCGCACCTCTCCAACCCAGACCAAGGCAAGTATCTTGACTATTCCTATTTCTACAACCCCGACCCGGCTATCTCGGCCAATCTACACTCCAGACGCACCATCGTGGCTGTGGGTGGCGTTATATCTATCTCCACCTAGGCCTCGTGGTGACGCCTTGTTGGTGGTGAGCACTCCATTACAGTATGCTGAGCCCTACAAACATGGACCCCGCTTAGGTGGGGCGAATCTTGAACACACACGCCAGCATGCTTTCAAAAATTGAGATCTATTACAGCAGAATCTACTGCCTCTCACTGACCGGGCGCAAACCCCTTTTCCTAGTCCTGTTCCTTGAGGCCCTTCTGCTACCACGTCAACCCTTATGCCTATGACTTTGACTTCTGAACCCTGACTTCCGACGCCCAATCATTATGGCGGAGATCCCCACAGGTGTTGACGGTTTTTGAAACAGTGCTTCATTCAGTTCGAAATTATGCCATCTCGCTTCCCTTCTAAAAGATCCAAGGTGGCGTACATAATTTCGCTACTCACCGACGGTGTCCTGTCTTGGGCTTCCCCACCTGGGAACAAAAATTGGTCCTCACACAGGATATCGGACACTTCGCCCGGGAATTTCGCAGAGACTTCGACACACCTGGCCGCAAGGTAACTGCGGATTCTTCTCTTTTTCACATTTCCCAGGGGAATCGACCTGTCGCTAGATATGCCCTTGAGTTCCGCATTATCGCGGCATAGTTCAGATGAAATAATGAGGCATTGTGGTCCGCCTTCTGGAAAGGTCTCTCTGAGACTGTAAAGGATGAACTTGCTGCACAGGAGCGTCCTACAGATCTCGAGGAGCTGATCGTTCTATGCATCCGAGTGGATCAATGTTTGCAGGAAAGGAGGTCCGAAAGATCCCGTCATCGCCAACTTTCTTTGAGATACCATTCTCTTCACGCTGGTATGTCTGACTCCCTTCTGCCAGATATTCCTGAGCCTATGCAACTAGGTGGTAATAAATTATCTTCCTTCAAGAAACAACGCCGATGCAACACGGGTCTCTACTTGTACTGTGGCAATTCCGGACATCAGGGGTACTCAATTGTCCCCACAAGTCGGGAAACGCCAATTCCCAATGAGGTCCAGGGCAATCACACTGGGAACACTCTCCACCTCTCCTATCACAAAGGAAGTCTTGCCAACCAGGATCTTAATCCCTGTTTCACTTACCAGCGAGAACTTTCATACCACCGCCTTAGCTTTTGTGGATTCCGGGTCAGGAGGCAACTTTATTGACCATGGCTTCAATGAAAGGAACAACATCCCTCTCATCCCCAAGAGGTACCCTATAGGTTTAGAAGCTATTGATGGTCATCCACTACAACCAGCCTTCATATCTCTACAGACTGCTCTCTTCCACTTACGTACGGGTGAGGACCATACGGGGGAGATTTATCTGGATGTAATCCACACTCCATCCGTTGAAGTGATCCTCGGCCTTCCGTGGCTTCAACGTCACAATCCCCGAATAGATTGGACCGATAAGGAACCTGTCCTGTGGAGTGTTTCTTGTTCTGAAAACTGCGCTGTGTCCACCAAAAAGATATGCAGATTTGCTACTCCTGAATCAGAAAAGAGGTCCCTACCCGAGGTATAAGTTGAATTCCGCAATGTTTTTGACAAGGCACGGTAAGAGGTCCTGCCGCTGCATCGTCCTCTCGACTGCCCCATTGACATTTTACCTGGTTCAGTCACTCCCAGGGGAAGCTCTTATTCTCTCTCTCTTCCTGAAACTAAAGCCATGAGAGACTACATTCAGGAGAATCTTCAAAAAGGCTTTATCCAGAAATCTTCTTCTCCAGCCGGAACCGGGTTCTTTTTTGTAAAAAAAAGGACGGATCTCTTCATCCCTGCATCGATTACAGAGGCCTTTACAAAATCACTATCAAGAATCACTACCTATTACCTTTGATTTCAGAACTCTTTGACCGCCTTAAAAGGGCTACCATCTTCACCAAATTGGACTTGCGTGGTGCCTACTATTTGGTGAGAATTCACCAGGATGAAGAATGGAAAACGGCCTTCAACACACGAGATGGCCATTATGAGTACCTATATGAGTACTATGAGTAGACCCTTTGGTCTCTGTAATGACTCTGCCATCTTTCAAGACTTCGTCAACGAAATCTTCAGTTATCTCCTCAACCAGTTTCTCATTGTTTACTTGGACGACATAATGATCTTTTCCAAGTCCATTCAAGAACATGTCCGCCACGTCAAACAGGTACTACTACGCCTTCGTGAAATCTATTTGTTCGCCAAACTGGAAAAATGTAACTTTCATCAAACTTCCATGGCTTTTCTGGAATATATCATCTCTGACACCGACCTCTCCATAGATCCAGCTAAGGTGAAGGCACGCCCTACTATTAATGCCATGCAACGCTTTCTGGGCTTTTCTAATGACTATCGCATGTTCATTCAGAATTTCTCATCTGCGTTAGCCCACATTAGAGCCTTGACAAAGAAAGGTGTGGATCCTGCTTCTTGGCCGCCGGCAGCCATTCGAGCTTTCGATCACCTAAAAAATGCTTTCGTTTATGCACCCATCCTTATACATCCGAATCCCAAACTACCATTCACCTTAGAGGTAGATGCATCTGATGTCAGGCCGGGAGCCATTCTATCTCAAAGAAGGACACCCCAAGCCAGATTCCATCCCTGTGCCTTTTTCTTTAAAAATATTCTCCTGCTGAGCAAAATGATGATGTAGGTAACCGGGACTCCTTGCTATTAAGCTGGTGCTAGAAGAATGGAGGCATCTCTTAGAGGGCACGGAGAACCCCATCACCATCTTGACCGACCACAAAAATGTAATGTACATCGAAGGCGCCCGACACCTACGTGCTCGACAAGCTCGCTTGTCACTCTTCTTTTCCCGTTTCAATTTTATTATTTATTTTTTACCGGGTTCTAAAAATGTCAAAGCCCTTTCACGACAGTTTCTGGTTGACGACAAGACCGAGGATCGTCTTGAGTTCATACTCCCTTCTAAGTTCATACTTTCTGCTAATACGTTTGATACACTGAATGAGATTCTACAAGATCAGTCTCCCATTCCACAGGGTCTCGAGGTCCCGGAGGGTCGCCTCTTCACCTTATTACCGTACCGGAGGAAAGTTCTAGAATGGGATAATTCTTCCAAGTTATTAGGACATCCAGGTACTAGACACATGATATATAAAGCTTGGCCCCCTGCAGATGCACTTACCAGAATGCCCTCCTACTGTCTCTGTATGTTCTCCCTAGCTACCAATTAGATTGTAAGCTCCTCGGAGCAGGGACTCCACTTCCTTAATGTTACTTTTATGTCTGTAGCACTTATTCCCATGACCTGTTATTTATATTATCTGTTATAATTACCCTGCTAAAAGTTTGCAATGAAATCCAGTGTGGAATGGAACGGGGACAACTCACTGGTGCAGTATTCCTAGATTTTGCAAAGGCTTTTGACACAGTTGATCATGCTATCATGCTTAACAAACTCCAGAGCTCTGGAATAGGGAAGCATGCTTTAAACTGGTTTCAGTCCTACCTATCAGGAAGATCCCAACATGTGTCCATCTCAGGCTCTAACTCCAACCCCCTGGATATCACCTGTGGTGTCCCGCAAGGCTCTGTTCTGGGGCCCCTACTCTTCTCAGTGTTCATTAATGATCTTCCCACAGCTTGTAAGGAAGCCTCATTACACATGTATGCAGATGACACAATCCTATATGCACACAGCCATAGCCTCTCTGACCTTCAACACATACTTCAGTTTGACTTTTTGAGACTCGAAAACTGGATTTCCCAAAACAAACTGTTTTTAAACACTGACAAGACTGTAACAATGGTATTTGGGACCAAGACTAAATTTGTAAAGCTTCCAGTGACTGACCTCCTTATTAGAACCAACGCTAACACCACACTAACCCCTGTCACTAGTTTTAAATACCTGGGCTTATGGTTTGACTCCCACTTAACATTCGGGATGCACATTGATACCCTGACAACCAAGACCTATGCCAAACTAGGGGTACTTTACAGGAACAAATCCTCCCTAAGTCTCCTGGTCAGAAAGCGTATCGCACAGCAGATGCTAATGCCAATTATTGACTATGGAGACATAGTATATGGCTCGGCTCCTCAAACCCACCTTAGCAAACTTGACATCCTCTACAATTCAATTTGTCGTTTTGTTCTCCAATGCAACTACAACACACATCACTGCGAAATGCTCAAAGAACTTGATTGGTCAACACTAGAGTCTAGGCGCAAAGTTCACCTTTCCTGTCTTGCCTTTAAATTCTTCATGGGCAAGCTACCCAGCTACCTGAACAAGCTCCTCACCCCTACCACTTGCAGCACCTATCACCTGAGATCAGACTCCAAAAGACTGTTCATGGTCCCAAGGCTCAACAAAGTTTCCGGACTTTCCTCCTTCTCCTACTGTGCACCCCAAAACTGGAACAACCTACCAGAGACTCTCACATCCACCACCAGTTTAAGTTCTTTCAAATCTAAGGCTGTCTCACATTTTAATCTGGTCTGTAACTGTTTCATAAGCCCATAATATATATTTTCTTAAACTGTGCACGCAATGTCTTGTATATAATGTATACCCTGTTCATTTATGTAACTGTACTTGTAACCATGTATTATTTGTTTTACTCTGTGACCAGGACATACTTGAAAACGAGAGGTAACTCTCAATGTATTACTTCCTGGTAAAATATTTTTATAAATAAATAAAATAAAAATAAAAATGTATTTGATTACCCCGTTTATTACTGCTGTGAAGCGCTATGTACATTAATGGCGCTATATAAATAAAGACATACAATACAATACGATATAGGAGTACTACCGATCTTGTGGAACGGACCTTCTGGTTACCTGGCATTCAGAAGGGCATTAAAGAATTTATTGCTGTGTGCTCGACATGTGCTCGTAAAAAGACTCCCTGGAGCAAACCACCAGGACATCTACGTCCCCTTCCCATCCCAGATCGTTCATGGACCCACTTGTACATGGACTTAATAGTAGACTTGGCTATTTATAAAGGGATGAACATCATCTTATTTGTCGTAGACAGTTTTCCAAGCAAGCACACTTTGTTCCACTGAAAGGCCTTTCAAATTCCCCCAAATTAGCAGATGTCTTTGTCAAGGAAATTTTTCGTATGCATGGGGTACCCCAGGTCATCGTCTCCGATCTAGGTTCACAATTCATCTCGAAGTTCTGGCGCTTTTTATCAACAAATGGATATTTCTTAAAAATTTTCTTCTGGGTATCATCCCCAAACCAATGGTCAGAATGACCGAACCAACCAGTCTTTGGAGCAGTACATTCATTGTTTCATCTCAGATACTGAGGATAACTGGACTGACATTCTTCCATGGATCGAATTTGCGCACAATAATCTGCGCAGCGAGTCCACCATGGATTCGCCTTTTTTTTATAAATGATGGGTTTCAGCCATCTCTCCTACCGATCATCACACCCAGTTCTGGGGTACCGGCAGCGGATAACAGAATTCATTTTCTCCAGGATTCATGGAGAAAGTTTCAACAGAATCTTAAGAAGGCAACTTATAGACAGAAGGTTCAGACAGACCGTCACTGTCGCAGGATCCAAGAATTAAGCCCAGGAGACAGGGTGTGGCTATCATCAAAAAACATCCGTCTCAAGGTACCCACGCTTAAGTTGGCACGCAGGTTTCTTGGACCCTATTCCATGGTAGAGAAGGTTAATCCAGTGGCAATGTGAAAAAAATGAGGATCTCCCCAAAAAATGAGGCAAAACCTCAAAACTACCGATGATCCTTCAATGGCAGTAATGAAATAATGAAATAAACAGTTTGCACAACAGTCTCTGATTCCTTTGTTTTTTTTTTTTATAACTCTCATTTTTATTTGGTATTACAGTGCGTACATAATAT
This sequence comes from Ascaphus truei, assembly GCF_040206685.1. Classification (NCBI taxonomy): domain Eukaryota; kingdom Metazoa; phylum Chordata; class Amphibia; order Anura; family Ascaphidae; genus Ascaphus; species Ascaphus truei. The sequence continues at coordinate 162,411,599 of NC_134485.1, forward strand.
CACCACCTATTGGCATACGTTACAGAATACACAATTTTATCATCAAAACAGTGACACGTAGACAGGACATGAGACAGACGTAACGAACCAGACGTTAACCACATCACTAAGACGGACAGGACAAACAAGACTGGGGTGAGACACAGTAGGGTGGGTGGGGGTGGGGGGCACCTGGAGCTGCTGCAACGGAGCGGAGGAACTGCTTTTTGCTCTATGTGTACGCTAGGGTGTGTTGTGGATATCTCAGTGGTTCTACGTTCTCCGTCGCTATGTCATCATCCCGTCGGGTCTGCTCTGTCCAAGGAGAACACATTTATATATATTAGTGCAAAATTGTGGCGGCGTCCACCCCCGGGATGTCTGTTTGGGCCAGCCATGGGGCCCATACGTTTAGAAATTTGGGGCCAGAGTCGTTGATCCAACTCGTCAACTGTTCCATCTGGCAGACATGCCAAATTCTGTTCCTGATCTTGGCTATAGTGTGTAATTCCTGTTGTCTCCATACTGCTGCGATCTCACACCTCGTGGCGGTTGCGAAATGTGCAACCAATTTGAGTGTCGCGTTAGACACGTCCTGAGGCCGTCTGCAAACGAGGAACAGCCACGGGTCCAGGGGGACCTCCAAGTTGAGGATTCTTTCTAGCCATTCCCTAATAGATTCCCAAATCGGGACCACGTTCGGGCAAGACCACAGCATATGTTTTAAATCAGCAGTTTCCCCACACTGTTTTGGTCAGAGCGGGGAATAGCCCTCGATAAATTTAGATAATTTCAATGGGGTATGGTACCACCGCATTAGGACTTTATATGCGTTCTCCTTTAACGTGGCACAGATTGAGCTTTTGGTAGCTGCCTGTAATATCTGATCCCATTCCTCGTCCTCTAGCGTCTCCCCTAAATCTGTCTCCCACTGTCGCATGTATTTCAGTCGGGGGGCGTCGGAAGTCTTCGGACAGCTCACCTCCCTGTACATCCGAGAAGTTAGTCCCCTTGTGTCTGTCTCTCTGGAACACAGCTGTTCGCAATTGGTTCGTGCTGGGCGAACCGGGAATTTATTATAGAAAGCCCTGACCTGGAGGAATCTAAATAATTCTGTGTTGGGTAGCTTTTTCTCATCCTTAATCATATTGAACGTCTTGATATATTTACTTCCTTCCAGGTCCTTTAATCGTAAATAACCCGCTTGTGTCCATTTTACAAATTTGTCACCTAACAGCCCTGGAGCAAAATCCGGCTTTCTCACCAGGGGGGTCATCAACGACTGTCGTGTGGTCAATTTAGCTTTAAATTTAGATGACTCCCAGACCGCTAGCGAGTTCGCAATTGCGCAGAGTGGCATCCCTATTGATTTCTTGCACTGTTTTGGAAGCCAAATCAGATCATGTAGTTTTACTGGTGCGCAGCATTCTGTTTCTAGGGCCATCCATCTTCTATTTGCTGGGTTCGAGTGCCACTGGACAATTTGGCATAATTGTGCCGCCTTGTAGTATGCCAACAAGCAAGGTACCGCTAAACCTCCTCTTGTTACTGGTTTTGTCAGTATGTTTTTCGCAATTCGTGGACTTTTTTTATTCCAAATAAATTGAATAATGTGAGCCTGTAGCGTGAGGACCTCAGTCCCAACAAGAGGTATTGGGAGGGCTTGAAACAAATATAACAATTTAGGCAGCAGGTTCATTTTGACACTGTTGATCCGCCCAAACCATGATATGCCATAGCCCGCCCAAACCCTGAGATCTTCCTTCAGTTTCTTCATTATTCTGGGGAAATTTGCTTTGTATAGTGTGTTGTAGTCCTTTGTGATATATACCCCTAAATATTTGATAGCGGAGGGTTGCCATTTAAAATTGAAGTTAAGCTCTATCAATTTTTCGACCGGCTTGGGTAGATTGATGTTAAGCGCTTCCGACTTGGCCTGGTTAATTATAAACCCCGAAACCGAGCAGAAAGTTCCAAAGATTGCAAAGACGTTGGGCAAGGAGGTGAGGGGTTTTGACATTGTCAAGATTACATCGTCTGCGTATAACGCTACTTTATGATGCTGCTCCCCTATATCTATCCCTGTTATATCTGGGCTTGCTCTGATATGAGCCGCTAACGGTTCTATGCAGAGGGCAAATATTAACGGTGAAAGTGGGCATCCTTGTCTTGTCCCGCTACGGATGTTAAATACCTCCGAGGGGAACCCTTGGTGTCGCACACTTGCAGTGGGACCATTGTAAAGGGCTAGTATTGCCTCTTGGAGGTGCCCCCCGAACCCAAACGCCCCCAGCGTCCCCCTGAGGAAGGGCCAATCAATCCTATCAAAGGCCTTTTCGGCGTCCAGACTCAACAACATAGACGGAATATTTTTCTTTTTTGCCAAATCAATCAAATCTACAATCCACCTAGTATTGTCTGCCGCCTGCCTGCCCTCAATAAAGCCTACTTGATCGGGGTGAATCAGCCCCGGAAAGAAAATGCCCACCCTGTTAGCTAACAATTTTGAGAAGATTTTAGTGTCTGAATTGATCAGGGATATTGGCCGGTAGCTCTTGACGTCTGCCGGGTCCTTACCGGGTTTGTGGATCACAGAGATAGACGCCTGGAGCATCTGCGCCGGGAGGGGCTCTCCTGCTAGAATCCCATTAAATAGGGACAACAAGTGGGGAGCCAGAATCTTGACAAATTTTTTATAATATAAATTTGAAAATCCGTCTGGACCAGGGGCTTTAGCGGGTTTAAGGGACTTCATTACCTCTGTTACTTCCTCAAGGGTGAAGTCGCCCTGGAGTGCCTCCCTATCCTCTCTGCTCAAGGTAGGTAGATTTGCCTCTTTTAGGAATTTGTTCAAAGTTGCTGCGGTCTTTTGTGTGTGGCTGACCTTATCTCCGTCGTATCATGTGGCGTAATAATTCTTAAACACCTCCACTATTTGTCGAGGATCAGAGGTAAGGTCCCCCCCCTGAGATTTGATGGATGCTATGCGAAAATTTGGAAGCTTGTTTCGGAGCTTATTGGCCAATAGGGTATCTGGCTTGTTGGCTTTCTCATAGAATCTGCGCTTTGACCATGCCAACTCCTTCTCGGCCTGAGAGGACAGGACCAGGTTAAGTTTAATTTTAGTGTCGCTCAGTTCTTTCCAAACCAATTTATCCTTGTGCGTTTTGTGTTGAGCAGTGAGATGTGCCAATTTCTCCCGTAGCTCTTTTACTTTCGACTCTTTTGCTCTCTTTCTTTTTCCTGCTATGGTCATCAATACCCCCCTCATGGTAGCCTTATGGGCCTCCCAGAGCGTGGACTGAGCCGTCACACTGCCTTTGTTGTCCTTAAAATATTCTTGGATTCGCTCACCAATCTCTTTTGCAGTTACGGTGCATTTAAGGAGGAGCTCGTTGAGCTTCCAGTTTGCTCTAGGTCTGTCTAAGGCGTCTAATGTGCACCGCAGCTCTACCGGTGCATGGTCGGACCATGAGATTCCATGGATCTCTGTGTGCCCTATCACCGGAACCACTCTATTGGATACCAGGAGGTAATCTATCCGACTGTAACGATTGTGTGGGTGGGAATAAAAGGTATATTCCCGTGCATTAGGATGTTGTTCCCGCCAGATATCAATTAGCTGACAGTCTTGCATACCATTATGTATGGTTAGTACGTCCTGTTTGTGGGATGGGTTAGGTCTCGTACATCTGTCCAGGTCAGAGTCTAGTGTGCGGTTAAGATCGCCTGCTATGAAGATATGTCCCTTCGCGACAGTGTGTAGTTTATTAAAGAACTGTGTAAAGAATGTAACGCTCGTCTCGCATGGGGCGTAGACTGACGCTAATGTCAGAGGTTGACTTTGTACCATCCCCGTAAGGATGATATAACGACCTTCCGGGTCCGCATATTGTTTATTTATATCTAACGCTAGTATATTGTGTGCTAAGATAGCCACTCCTCTTTTCTTTGCCTTGGTAGAGGCCAGATAAAAAGTTCTGTAATTTTTGTCTAAATATTTCGGGTGATTGGAGCGTGAAAAGTGGGTTTCTTGTAGAAAAAGTATATCGGCTTTCAGGCGGCTATACTCTTTAAATGCGATTCTACGCTTAACCGGGCTGTTAAACCCTTTGACATTGTGTGTAATCATTATTAGTTCATTACTCATCTTGTCTGCAGAAGAGGTGTGCTCCATTGGCAAGATCATCTGGGCCGTTCATTGGTCCGCATACTCCAACTGCTTCTGGGAATCTGTAGTTCTCCATCTTCCTGTAGGTTGGTGCACTATGGGGGGAGATACAAGAGGGGAGGGGGGAACATCCAGACAGACATAAACAACACATATAAACAGTGGACTCAGAGCCTCGGTACCAGTACCCTGGCTGTGAGACCAACGCCCTTGGGTACTCAATGTAGGCGGTCAGGTACTCCCTCCCCCCCTGCCCCCCTCCCTCCCTCACTGAAATCCCCTCCCAAGGGACTTTGCCGGCCATTGGGGTTGATGTCCTTTCCCGCTCCGGCTGTCGGTCCATGCAGGAACAAAAGCAGGCTCGAACCCTGCTATCCGGCCTCCCTCCTATAAAATCTTCCAACAATAACTAGTAAACAATGCTTTCTTAGGATCACTCCTTTGCCCTACGTACTCCTCACTACAGTAACCTTCCTCTCCCTTTGTAATACCTTAGCCTCGCACCCCTGCTTGGAGATAGTAATCTAGCCCCTGTGTCTCTCTGTGGCACGTCCGGGCTTTGCTTGGCCTGGTGCTACGCACCCCTCCCCTGTCTTTGGCTGACAGGACCACCGCTTAAAGAGATAACTGCATCTAGTTAGTTGACTGTACCGGAATCAGGTGTATTTTGGTAAGCTGAGGCCTTTTGATCACCTTCCTATTCTCCCTCCCTCTATCTACCTTCCCGCGAGTGTCTTGCCTTCTCCTCTCTATCTTTCTCTTATTTTATCTCTTTCCCTTCCCTTATCTCTCTCCATCACTTCCATAAATCCTTCTCTTACGCTAATGTACTCTTACCTTCCAATATATCACATCCCCCTCCTTTCCCCTCAACCTACCTACTCCTCTCTGCTTCTCTTCCTTACTCCTCCCCTCCCTGATCCCTCCTCCACCCCATCTACAGTACCTACTGCTCCTCTCATCCTAATCACTTGGCCTGAACCACCTACTTAATCTACTTACCCCATCCTGTCTCGCCCTATTACCCTTCCTCCTCCTTCCTGCTCACCTCAATTTCCCTCCCCTCCTCTATTTCCCCTCCCCCTGCGCTACTCTTGTCGTCTTTATCCGCCTCCCCGGCTCTCTGGTCTCTCACCCCTCTATCCCCCCTTCGCTCCGCAATAACTCAAGTCCACAACAGTATTCTTTAATGATCTCCAGTGTAGTCCAACCCCGCTCTGTTGTCTTCTCCCTTCGGCCTCCTGGCCTGCGTGTCGGTGTCCAGGGACACAGCTGCTCCCTTCCGCTCGGTGGACGCTTCCCTGGTCGCAGGCGCTGTTGCTTCTGGCTCTCTGAGATGACGTCACCGCCAGCGGTTCCTCTGCTCCTCGCCACCTCCAAGATGGCCGCTCCGATTCTCGCCCCTTCCGGTGACGCACTTCCTCCGGCCGCCATCTTGGATTTGCCAACTCACCGAGGTAGACGCATCATCACTGCTTCCTGCACACCTCGATCCTCCCGCCTTCCTGGTTCTGCGTTCCACGCCGTCTGAACTGTCTCCGCCATCTTGGGAGCCATGCCACCAACACGAGGTGAGTCCCATAGATTTTTTAAACAGGCGCCCGACGTCCCGGGCATGTGACATCCACCGGCTCTGCTAGGGGGGGGGCACGAGGTACATTAGTCCAGGGCAAAGGTATAGTTTTCCTGCTTTTTCGAACACCGAACTGGCAACTTTATTATAGTTCAAACTGTGGTGGAACATAGAAATTAAACATTTCCTCCTCCTTGAGTGGCCCCTTCAGAAGCTGTGCTTCCGACTGTGGTCCAGGATGGTCCCGGGGCCGGTTCTTCCGTCTCGGAGCCCGTGGGGGTCAGCCACAGCCCCAGCTTCTTCAGGAACGCCTCACCTTCTCCAGGGGCTTTCATACTTATTGGGCATCCATTTTTAATCACCATCAGCCCGAAGGGAAATAGCCAACGGTAGCGGATGGCCTTATCCCTGAGGCATTTAGTTATGGGCCACAGCTCTCTTCTCCGGGCAAATGTAGTTGGGGCAATGTCCTGGAATACTGCCAATTTGGTGCCCTCAAATTCTCTCAGGGGTGCATTCCTTGCGTGCTGCAGCACCGCTTCCCTGGTCTTATAGTGATGGAGCCGCACTATAATGTCCCGCGGTTGTTCTGTTGGTTGTGGCTTTGACCGGAGCGCCTGATGGCATCTATCCATTCCCAGTTTATCTTGCGGGGAATCCAGGAACATATGGGTGATCCACCGCGCCACGAACTCCTCACAGTCTCCCACAGTTTCTGGGACGCCCCGTAGGCGGACATTATTGCGTCGGTCGCGGTTTTCTGCGTCTTCTTGTCTGTCTTTTAATTCGTTAATTTGCGCCTGCAGGTCCGCTGTTTTTTTTGTATTGTGCAGGCCAACCTTGGCGTTAGCATCCACCTTCACTTCAAGCTCCTGCGTTCTTGCCCCCAGGCTCCCTACCTCCTTTCCCAGGGCTCTAATTTCAGCCTGCAACATGGATTTTAAGTCTGTATATAGTCTTTCAAAATCGCAGCGTCTTACAGGTAAAAGACCCGGATCCTCCCCTGTATCCCCCTCCTCCTCTGATTCTGATCCAGTGCGGGAGGTGGGTGCCATTGCTGCCGTGGCTCTGCTCGGTTTACCTCTGCCAAAATACTCTGGGAGTCCCTTTTTTTTAGGGGTTTTAGCTATCTTCTTTGACATCCTGGATGTTTAGTTAGTATAAGGTGGTGTTTTTATTCAAGTATTGCTAGTTTTGTTGTTCGTATTTTTAGAAAAACAGGGAGTGAGTCACAGAGCTCTCAGTTCAAGCTTCCATGCTCCTTGCTTCCCAGCATGCACCGATTCCTTCGGTTTTAAATGAGCGTGTGGGGGAGAAAAGTTTTATGCATAAATCAATCCATAAGGTGTGTTTGTAATGGACGCAGCCAGGGTGGGGGGCTGTATAAGCAAAAGATAATCCAAGTGATAGATATTGTACTGCAATATGTCTGTAAAGTACTTACAGCGTCTTTGTTGCTTCCCTTGCCGCATCCAGTGTCCCATACCTTCCGTCAGCTGGCCGGTACTCACGATGAGCTGTCCATGTCCACCTGTCTGTGCTGTAACGATGAAAGGACCCCCACACAAATTGCTCACAGTGCGTGCTCCAGCTGGAGATTCAAGTAGAAAAAAATATTGGAAGAGGTGGTCACTGCCTTCCGATAACAGGAATCACCAAGCATAGTATAATAAAAATGAATATTTATTCATGAAAAAACAAAAGAACACACAAGTAGTGTATACTCTAATGCGTTTCGTCTCATACGCGTTTGATAAAGTCTCAACTGAGACGAAATGCGTTAGAGTATACACTACTTGAGTGTTCTTTCGTTTTATCATGAATAAATATTCACTTTTATTATACTACGCTTGGTGATTCCTGTTATCGGAAGGCAGTGACCACCTCTTTCAATATTTTTTTTTAATCCAGTGGCATATCGCCTACGCCATCCCTAATCTATGAGGATTCCCTCGGTGTTCCATGTGTCCTTGCTGAAACCGGCTGTTCTGAACTCCCGCTTCTCCAACTCTCCCTCGTCTCCTGCCGCTCACCTCGTACAGGGCCAACAGAAGTACGAAGTTCAGTCTATTGTGAACTCCAGGATCTCAGAGGATCAATCCAATATCTGGTGCACTGGAGGGGTTTTGGACCCAAGGACCACTCCTGGATTCTCCACCACCGTCTCCATGCTCCCGGCCTCGTACGGCACTTCCACCTGAGATATCCTCTCAAGCCTTCCTGGAGTCGCCCGGAGGTCGCTCCTGAAGGGGGGGGGGGGTACTGTAAGGAACCTGGAGTCACGCTGCCCTCTGCGCGCTACTGTCTTACCTCAGGCGTGACTTGATGCTCCGCTTCCGGCAACACAACAGCGGGCCCCCCCTCCACCAACTGCCATAATACATGCATGCGCACATCACGCACGCAGCCTAATGTGGAATCTTCTGGCCCCGCCTCCAGGTTGCGCCCGCGCGGTGACAGCATCAGCATGTGGCGCGCACATGGACTGCATCACCTATCATCATCTGCAATCCTTCCCACACCTGTCTCCTGTACCACTTCAGGAAATCACAGCCTGTACTGAAGACGCGCACAACACTCATCGTGAAAAATGTAATAAACTGGGGAGTGGTTGTCCTTTGCTCGCAAGTAGTACACAGGTTCCTCTGCAGACCTCACTGTGTTTCCCGATCAGTCAGGCAGCATGACGGCGTGGTCCCGTGGGCCCTTCTGTGACATCAGAGCGCCCACTCTGCTTTGACTAACAGCGTCTGCCAGTAATGATTCAGACCTCACTTGGCAACCACAGAGGCAGCCAACAGCACGGCACCTGCGCAGAAGAGGAAATCAACTCGGTGTTCAGCAAACCGTTTGACAACAATAAAATACACCTTGGAATATGAATAATAAAAGTATATAGGTTGAATGGTATCTCTCCTACGTGGCGTTTCGTAGCTCAACAGGCCACTTCTTCAGTGACGTCACAGAAAGGCCCATGGGACCACGCCGTCACACTGCCTGACTGATCGGGAAACACAGTGAGGTCTGCAGAGGAACATGTGTACTACTTGCGAGCAAAGGACAACCACTCCCCAGGATCCATTAAGCGTATTGACGCTATTTACAGGACATTGAGACTGTGGCAGAGTCATCAATTATCTGGCATTTCACCTACCTGTAGGTGGAAAGGAGAGTGAAGCTCTGGTGGTTCCTGGTTGCAGACGCTGGTAACTGCCACTCTGTGGCTCTATGCTTGATTAATCTACCTTGATGTACGCATAACCTTGAAACACCTTATATATAAACATAGTTTATTACATTTTTCACGATGAGTGTTGTGCGCTTTGTTTGTTTTTATGTTACTAGATTCTAGGGTCTTGGGCTACCCTTTACACAGCAGCAGACGCTCATCTACATTGGTATATATTTATTTACCTTTTCCACAGGTGGGTGTGTTTTTTTGATTTAAATTGACATCACAATTAACACTTTGTATTAAGTATATATTTTAGTGCACACTTATTTATTTTTTCTATTTGTACTGAAGACGCGCCTTCACTTTGTCCGTCCACTCATTGGTCATTGCTCCCTATATATGCTCAGCTTGCCCTCTGGCAAATTGGCTGAGCATAAACCTTTTTGTTTCAAAGTGTTCACTGCTACCCTTCCCTCCACAGTCTTGTCTTGAAATCTTGGTTTCTAGCTACTCTGTTCCTGACCCGGCAATCTCTTGGACTTCGCTCTTCTATACTCCTGACCCCGGCTACCAACGACGATCCGCACCTCTCCAACCCAGACCTCTGCAAACGTATCACAACTATCCTCATGTCTCCAATCCTGACCACAGCTAATAGTACCTGCAATGATCTGCACCTCTCCAACCCAGACCTTGGCAAGTATCTTGACTATTCGTACCTCTCCAACCCCGACCCAGCTTCGTCAACCAATCTACACTCCAGACGCACCCTCGCGGCTATGGGTGGCATTAGCTCTCGCTACCTTTCAGCGCCTAATGGAAAAAACCATCGGCGACATGAACCCACAAGAATGCTTGGTCTTCCTGGACGATATTATCGTTTTTTGTAAGACCTTGGAAGAACATGAGGAATGGCTGCTAAAGGTGCTTGATTGTCTGGGTCGAGAAGGCCTGAAGCTGTCCTTAGACAAGTGCCGGTTCTGCCATACGTCTGTGACATACATGGGACACATTGTGTCTGCTGATGGAATCGCCACTGATCCGGCCAAAGTAGAAGCATGGTGAATTGGCCGCGACCCGAGAATGTCCTCTTCCCATCCCAGATCGGCTTCTGTGGTTACTATCGCTGCTTTGTGGAGGAGTATTCCAGTAAGGCCAAGGCCCTCAACAATCACCTCAACTAGGATAAAGGGTGCAAAGCCACATCCGCCAGAGAGCCGTTTGATGAAAAATGGACGACTGGCTGCGAACGGGCCTTCCTCGGCCTGAAGAAAAGCTTAACGGAGGCACCCGCTCTCGCTTATGCCTATACGGAGCAGCCATACATTCTTCATGTAGGCACAAGTCTCAATGGTCTAGGTGCAGTCCTGCACCAAAAGTATCCGGCTGGACTCTGACCAGTGACCTACATCAGCCACAGCCTGACTCCCAGCGCACAGAATTATCCGGTACATAAATTGGAATTTCTTGCTCTCAATTGGGCAATCGTGGATAAACTTGATGATTATCTTTATGGCATCACTTTTGAAGTGAGGACGGATAACAATCCGCTAACATACATCTTGACATCCGCCAAGTTGGATGCTACTGGCCACAGAGGGCTGGCAGCTCTGACGAACTATAAGTTCACATTGAAATCTAAACCTGGGCCCCTGAATATTGGAGCAGATGCTCTATCCCGAAGACCAGGACTGAGCACCACTTCACATGATGACCCCTGGGAGGAGATCCCGGGACCAGGGATGAGAGTCATGTGCAACACGGCCGCTGTCATAGAAGATAGAGTGGCCTTCTTAGAGTTGAGGGTTGAAGATTCATTAGGATGCCAATCCAAAGCCATCCCGATGCTTACTGTGACCCAGCAGGGATGAACATCACCCATGATAAGGTCATAGCGTGGAAGGATATAGTCCAATATCAGATCCGGGACACTGTGGCTGGCATTATCTGCCAGGCTGTCCAGAAAAACAAGCCTGCAATTCTGAAGCGTGCCCCCAGCGACATGGTCGCCATCCTCATGCGAGAAGCTGATAAATTCGAGATCGATAACGGCCTACTCTATCGGGTAGTACAATATCATAACCACCCAGATAGAAGACAACTGGTTCTGCCCAGGAACCTACAATATATGTCCTGAAAGCCTTGTATGATGAAAATTGCCATCTCGGTGCGGAGAAGACCTTTGGGTTGTTCCGAGACCGATTCTTCTGGCCAAAGATGCGTGAGTCAGTAGAGCGACACTGTTGTCGCTGCTGAAGGTGTATCCAGCGCAAGACTCTTCCTATCAGAGCTGCACCCATGACTCACCTGAAGAGCTCGGTCCCCATGGACTTGGTGCGCATGGATTTCTTTTGCATTGAACCCAACGCTCGAGGAATTGGCAACGTCTTTGTCATCTTGGACAATTATACACGGTACGCTCAAGCCTTCTCCATCAAAGACCAGAAGGCTATCATGGTGGTGAAGATCCTGTGGGAACGATACTTTATATTATGGCCTGCCTAACCGCCTTTACTCAGATCAAAGCCGGAACTTTGAGAGTAAACTCATTCGGGAGTTACTCAACATCCTCAAGATCACCAAGTCCCGGACGACACTGTACTATCCAGAGGGAAACACTCTGCCGGAGCAGTTCAACAGGACGCTGTTGGACATGCTGGAAATGCTGAAAGGCGCTCAGAAGGCAGAGTGGAGCTGGCATGTGGAAACCTTGGTACATGTGTACAACTCTACTGTCACGATGGACATCAACTTTACCAACACATTTATATTTCTGGGTACTCGATTGAACAAAACAAGTTGCACAATAAATTGTGATTTATTTCCTTAATAGACAAACACACGACATCTGCAGAATATACTTTAAACAACACTTACAGGGATAAGGGAACAAAAAAGATTGTCCTTTGCCTGCAAGCACAAGAAATGCAGTCTTGATTTAAAGGTCCTGTGGCCAGATCGCAAGTTGCTGATCTAATATCTCCGCCACCTCGAAGAATTTCATTAAAATTCGTTAGAATTCATTCAAGAGTCACCAGGGCTAACGAATTCCGAAGTTTGGGGCAAATCCTTGGTTACGGTGTTATTAACCCCTTCTCACCGGGACCGGTTGCCGCTGTGCTGGAACAAAGTCTTGCGTCTTTACATCATGGATCAAAAATCACGAATCACTCCGGGGATACCTCGAAGCCGCAGTTATAGACTGGCCAAGGCTATCTTTAACATGTGGACCCAAACCCCTCGTGGGAACAATTTAACCCACCAATAGCTGCGTTGCCCACAGTTCATAAGACCGGGCAAAAAGGCTTTCCAGTGTGCAAAGTGCATGGGTCAGGTTGACACCAATGCCACTTAGCATACCTGGGATACACCTTGGCGCCTCTGAGTCTGAGATTTGGCCCAGAGGTGTCAATAGCCCGGCATCTGTTATATATCAGAATGCCGGACCTGTATACATTATTGGTCTCTGGGTCTTTTCATTCCTGACACTTCTTTAGACTGAGGGGCGCTAAATCAGCGTGACCCTTTTGAAGTGCAAGCATGAAAATAACCCCAGCTCATTCACCCATCTCACATCTGTATGTCCGAGGAATTCCTTCCTGGGCTTACAGAATACAGCCTGCCTTACATTTTAAATCTGCAGTTTTTAAATGCTTTATTAAAACATCATGTTCTGTTAGTGTTACAACTGTAATTTGTATATGTATGTGCATGTGGTGTTTTACTGTACTTGCACCCCAAAAGTTAGCATTTCTAGTTGAAATGCCGGCTTTGAAACCGCAAGTTCACCCGGTTCTTACGGCAATTGACACAGTTCCCTTGTCAATTGCCTTTCCGTCTTTCAAATTACAGAGTTAACGAGAGACGGATACATTGTGTCGGTAAAGTACTTGAGATTCTTACCGCAAGTAATGGATACCAATCTCACAGACAGCCCTTTAAACTTTTGCCACGCTTCTTCAATCAGCGCTAGCGTTGGGCGCTCCTACGCCATCATGTGTCTGTGAGAGGGAATAACAAGCAATGCGTTTTGTCTTTTAACATAGCAGGCAGGGAATGGCTTGCAAATGGGGGATAAGAACGTCTGAGACAGGGCAAACACAGTGATGCATAGCAAACCAGTTTAACCCCTTCGTTCCCACTGCGGGTCAGGATTAGTCAGCCGGGTATAACCCTTATTTTAGGCCTGATTAATCCTCTCCCCTCCACATGTACCCCCCTTCTCACCTTAATGTTTGCATGAGAGCCAGGCTGCCTGTAGATGTACTGCACGTCTGGGGGTGTTAACAGATGGGATACACAACGCAACACACTTCAGATACATGCAAAGGCTCCAAGAAAACCTACAACAGGCTTACCAGAAAGCCGAGAAGTCTGCCGCCCAACTCAACGCCAACAACAAGAGGCCCTATGACCACAAGGTCAGACACCGGGAAATCCGTCATGGAGATGCCGTGCTTCTCAGCAAACTTGGAATTCCCGGGAAACATAAACTATCCGACTGTTGGCGTGACAGTGTGTTCGAGGTCAAGTCATAGATGCCGGGCCTCCCGCTATACCGCATAAAAGACGCGGATGGCCGGGTAAGGGTCTGGCACCTTAACCACCTTCTCCCTATCCCACAAGTATGAAACGATGAACCAGAGATACCGGCTACAGCACTGGACGATGAGCAGCCGGAACAATCAGAAGCTAGCAAAGAGGCTATAACTGAAAAAATCTCTGAGACCACCAGTGATCATACAGACGGCGAAGAAACCGTCAACGAGACCATAGAGGATCCTATGGAGGGACCCTTTCAAAGGTGATCCCAAAGTCATGGAGCACCTCCCGGAGGAGCTATGGGTAAAGGGCCCCGACGCACAACGCCTACAAGAGTGGCTCCAATGAGCCAACTTCTGAATCCTAGAAGCCCATGCTTCATATCGCAGAGAGACTTTCTAGAGAGATTTATACCCTCAATGGGAGAAGCTGAGCCTCAGGACTATGCATATTACTCCCCAGAGGGAATAGGGGAAGAGCCGTTCAGACGGAGCCAAAGATTTAGGCATCCTCCTAATAGGATGAATTATGATTATATTGGGGCACCCCACTATGACACTCAACAGTGGTCTTGGGACAAAAAACAGTCCGTGATCACTATGCTCAAGGCACTGTACAACCTGGTATAAAGTTATGATGTGTTACATTGTACTTTAAACTGCATTTTTATTATATGATTTCTGTGATTATACGGTTATGTTGTGTACGCTGTTCCCAAGCGGGGACGTTGGTTCTTTCACCAGGGGGACAGTATAGCAGGGTCCCCATGGTGCCCTGTGTCCCCTTACCTCCCGGTGCGGTCATGCCTGACAGCGGAGGCAGGGACGGGCGGACAGCATTGCGGGGGATTATGGAGCAGCGATTGGCTCACCGGAGGCTCCAGCGGCTCCCTCTACAGGACAACACCATTTTGCAACTGATTCAGCGCTTCTCACGTATGTGCAGTGTTACGCGCACGAGGCGGCCATTAGGGAAGCAGGGCTCCGTGGGGACTACAAGCCCCATAATGCAATGGGGCTGCAACATCATGTGGTGCGAATCAGCCAATAGGGCTGGAGCATTCCCTGCACCAGAGAAAGGATACATTTGGCACACAGCAGACCACGCCAGTTGGAGCTGGGACAAGGTTAGGGTAGGTTGTGCATGTGCAGGTATCTGTGGCACTTGCACTAGGCAAGAGACCCCCTAGGCCCCAGCTAGGCCCCGACTCCCCTGTGTAGCTTGTGGTTGCTGCAGGGACAGGCCCATAGATAGGGACACTGCCCCTGTAGAACCAGAGCATAGGGACAAAGCCAGGATGTGGCTGCATCCTGGACCAGGGTGATCTGGGTCCAGATCATCCATCTATGACCACAAAGACTCTTACGGTGGTACTGTACAATCCACGCGGGACCCACCCAACGTAGAGGCAGAGGCATCACGGTTCATCGCTTTGGATCCGTTGATCCCATATTCATCCTTGTGCACCCAGTTGTGGACTCACCCAGCAGGTACCTCATCTCACTCACCAGGTGCACCAACCATACATGGGCTAGTGGGGCAGCACTGTCACAAACACGTGGGAGGGTGAGTGACTCTGTGGACACCAGGGTGTTGGGTGCTCAGAGGCACCTTAGTACTTGGGGGTAAACCCATCGAGGGTGAGGACCCGGTGAAAAGGGGAGCACAGTGAAGGAGCCCGGCCCTGTTAGGCTTGTATGTTTTGGAGTATTATTATTAGTCTGTGCAGTAAAACTGTTGTACATACACAAGTGTGTTTTATTGCATGGGGTTCCTGTAACGGGTATATTGTATGCAGCTGTACCCCTTGAACCAGCTGCACCGGTAATATTGTATGCATTGAATGATTTTGGTGTGCAGCTTATATTCTTTGTTTGGCTATAGTTCCTGTAACGGGGTAATTCCACACAGTAGAATCCCGTGCAGGTGGAGGCGCTACCGATCATCAACTCAGGTACATCCCAGGTTCCCAGCAGTGGAGGCTCAAGTTTCCTGTGAGCCCCATGTATGACACCACACCCACACACACCGTAGCCACACATCTCCCAGGGGGTGGGGGAAAGTGCGCTACACTCCAAAAAAAAAAAAAACATAAATATGTCATGCAGATACAAAAGTAAAAGTTCCCCTTATGCATTTTATAGATGGATATCTTTTTGAGTGCTTAACCATGTGCTAATGGATGTGTAACTGTGCTTATGGCCCACTCTAAGTTACTAACTCTTCAAATCAAAAGTCCAGGCGGTGTCCTCTGGAGCTGCTATTCTCAGCTCCATGGACCTAGTTCCTTAGAAATGTACCTTTGTAGCCGCAGGTGAACAGCAAAAAAAAAAAAATGGATGGATGGCTGGCAGGTCATCCAATAGGAAACTGCCATGTTGATGACATCACGGCTTCCTATTGCTTCATGGAAGTAAGGGAGACACAGCCACCAGTCAGCGTTCCCAAAAACGGGAAAAAATAAGCAGCACATACAAAAGTAAATTAATCTATGACTGGAAGGTCCCTGCAGCTGGGACTAGTGTGGTTCATCCCTTGAGTACCATTCCCAATTAGAATTATGGCATATATTTTTTTAACATGTAAAAATCAAGTAGGGTAGAGAATGGGAATTGCTTCTTTACAATCTACTTTATCTTTTGCTTGTGGCTGTGTTAAATGTTGGATGCCCGTAGAGTGCCAAAATAGGATAAGTCAAGATTAAAGATGTACAAAATTGTTGCCCAAGTTTGTGAATGTAAAAATTGGCCCATTTGTTTTCTCCTGAAAATGTGCTGATATTTTTTGGGGTTTTGTGCGAGAGAGAGCATTTAAAACTGCTTTCGCTCATTTTTTATTTTTTTATATAACTTTCACTCATTTTTTTAACCCTGTAAGACTTGGCTAAATATTTTGCAAATAAATTAAATTTTCAAACACAATTGGGACACTTTTGCACATATATACTCAATGTCAAATTGTATGCATTCCAATATATGTGCAGTGCATAGTGTAATTCCTCCTCTAACAAAGTACTTATTGCTGCTTGTAGCCAGTTCCTCAATGGCAAGGTGATGCCAGTGTAGCAAAATAGTAGCCATACAGCTTAATGTATTGCCGCAGAGAAATGTGCATGTGAAATATCAGCCCCTCCTAAGATCAATGTGACCAAATGACAGTGGGATTTAGGTGCCCCAGGGGCTTTGGGTGCCCCAGGCCATAGCCACTATGTATGTATGTAGTGGCTACATCATGCCGGGAAAAGCAGGGAAATCCATTTCCGGATGAAGTGATGACTCTGAGGAGCTATCACGCTATGATCATGATGTACCCAGGGGGGAAGTACAGAAGGAATCTCCTTGTGGTAGCATCCACCTTGCCTTTAAAGTGGTCAGCAAAGGCTTGAGGATAAGTGAAGGAAGGAAAAGTAGTGTTGTTTGGGCCTTAGAAAGGGCAGAGTTAAAACAGGAGGATCAGCCAGAGTGTGAGAGTTCCTCCAAAGGCTTTCAGATGAGCGAGTGCAACTGAAAAAGGAAGCATATTTGTGAATTTAACTCAGGCCGTGTGTAAACGGAACGAGTGTGCCAGAGTCAAGAAGTGGCATAGATCAGGAGAGGAGAGGATAGTTATGAGTTGATAAGTTTGTCAGTTTCAGAAGAAGGAGAAAGAGAAGAGCGGTTATCGTTCAAGTTGGAGCAGAGATGTCAATGGAGTTAAGGTCTCAAGAGTAGCAAGTAGATCAGGTAGAAGGGGGTGAGGTGAATGAGTGGTGGTAAATGATAGGAAGTGATGGTCAGAGAGCTGAAACAGAGAGACTGAGAATTTAGAAAGGGAACAGATTTTAGTAAAGACCAGGTCTAGATAGTGACCATCCTTGTGGTTGTTGGAATTGGACCACTGGTGAAGACCAAAGGAGGAGGTTAATGAGGGAAGGAAAGATGCCCTGGAGACTGAAGGATCATCCATATAACAGTTGATGTTCCCCAGTAAAAGGATAGGAGAGTCCGAGGAGAGAAAGAAGGAAATCCAGGATTTAAAGTTAGAGAGAACGGAGGAAGTAGAGGCTGTAGAGTTTGATGGTCTGCAGATGACTGCCACATGCAGAGAAAGAGGGTAGAAAATATGGACAGCAGATGAAAGGAGAGAAGCCAGTGAAGACATAGGGTAGAGAGGATATTGGCAACAGGAGGAGAGGAGGAGACCTATCCCTCCACCCTGGCCATTGGGCCGTGAAATGTTAAAGAGAGAGACCACCATAGGAGACAGCAGCCTCCAAAGCAGAGTCATGTTGTGAGATCCAGTTTTCTGTTAGAGCAAAGAGCTGAAAAGAGAGAGCAGAAGGGGTTGTGTCCAGTGTATATTAATGTTGTAGTTTTATCCTTTTCACCCTTTTGTACTGCACTGCTTAAAAAGGTTAGTATGTTACAAATAAATAATAATCTTTAAACTAATCTCTTTCATAAGAACAGTTTGTGAACTCTTTCCTTTAAAGGCAAATTTTGAAAACACATTTTTCCTTTTGTTGTTTTGTATAAATAATAATAGTAATAATAAAAATAACAGTAATAATAATAATAAAAAAAACTAATTATGTTACTCTCATAAGCTACAGATATAAAGGAGCAGAACTATATGCAATTATAATTAAATTGACATGAAGGATAAATACACCTGGCTAAGGAAGCCAATTAAGTAGACACAATGTTTAAAAACAGTTTTTTACCATTATGTGGAATGGCCCATTTAAAATGCCTCCCTTTATGAATTTCACACACTTACAAAGATTGATAGACAGCTCTTCGAAATGTTATTTTAATAATTAAACAAAGCACTACTAACATATCTATAACACCTCCAATTCCTGTAGCATTATAGCCTTTACTAATATTTAACACAGGACTTACTAAAACAGTATTTAACATAGGACTTTTCCTGGACCACGCCCTGTATTCTGATGTTATTACGGATGTGGAAATGGCTGGATTTGGATACTGTACACTGTATATGGGGAGAACAAGAAGTCCATGATGACTTCTAGGCCCCATGCTTGTTATTGAGGCAACGTTAGAATATTAATAAATAGTATATGGCATTGTGACCGAAAAGCAAAAACTGGCATACAATATCAATGGAGCCTATTTTTTGTTATTAAAATCTCTTCATCTGGATCTGCAAGGCAGTATCTTAAAGACTATCCTTATCAAAGATATGCATGAAAAGGATGACTGAAAGAAATCTGGTAGGGTTTTGTTGCAAAGACACATTTTCCCCCAAAACGGACCAAAGTTTCTGAGCAGTGAACACGGGGAGCTGTTGAGAACAGTTTGAGAGCACACAGTATAGGGAATTCATAGATTCATTCATTTTGATAGTGTCCATCATAAAGGTTTATCAGAGATCTAAATTTCAGAAAAGGAAGGAGCTCATCAACTGTGCATTTAGGGCATACTTACACTACTGCAGGGTGACCTTCTTTAATTCTGAGGCTATGTACTGTAATATGTTGCCGCAAGTTACTACTTCACTCAGACCCTGATGTATGGAATTATTTAGGTTTGTGCCCTTCCATTCATTGGGGGCGATGCACTAAGCAGTGATGACAGCGCTTTATTGGCCTTAAAAGGCATTTTTTCAGCCCTGTGAGCAAAACACTTCCGATCAGGTAAAAAACGGCAAAACGCGCCGTTTTTTTTGTCAGTCCGCGTGATTGACTAAACAGTGATAACTCAATTGTGCTTTTAAAGGACTCCAGAATTTTGCGCAAGTTAAGGCTGGCGCAAAAAAAGTGAAGACGCTCAAAAAAAATTGTGTACCTTTTTTCCGGCACACCATTAATACAACAGGCCAGCGTGTGTCCCCGGGTGACACCCGCGGGAGTCCGTGGGCCATCGGGTGATCCCAGTGGGAGTCCGGGGGTCCCCGCTGGCCTGAGGTACCAATCGTGTGCCCCCCCCCCCAAAAAAAACAATACTTTTAAATAAATACAGGCATACCTCGGTTTAAGTACACTCACTTTAAGTACACTCGCGAGTAAGTACATCTCGCTCAATAGGCAAACGGCAGCTCACGCATGCGCCAGTCAGCATGTCCTGAACAGCAATACCGGCTCCCTACCTGTACCGAAGGTGTGCGCAAGCGGGGAGACTATAGAGCCTGTTACAAATGCCTTATTTACATCAGTTATGCACTTATATGACGATTGCAGTACAGTACATGCATCGATAAGTGGGAAAAAGGTAGTGCTTCACTTTAAGTACATTTTCGCTTTACATAGCAGATATAAACCAACAGTAGGTATGGATAATGTTGGCAGATCTGGGATCCAGTCTTGTCTTGTATGTCTCAGATAAAGACAAAGGAGAACCAATAGTGCAGACCAGTATAAAATGTATCATCATAAATACAAGAAACAGTAATGTACTCACATTCTGTACAAAAAATACAGACACATCAGATAGGATGCAACTTTGAAGATGGGTAGTCGAAGCAGTCTCTGTTAGTGGAATCCTCCCGCAGCATGGTCGCTTCGGATGGCGTCTGACGTCACATCGGATTCCGGCGGATATAGGGTATACACTGATAAGTGTCATTTTCGAACAATGTTTTAAAGACTGCCCATTTATCGTCTACATTTTTCCCTGCAAAAACATCATCCCAGTGTATTACTTGTAGATTAGACCTCAGTTTATTAAAAACTGTCTTTCTAAAGTTTAAGGTCTTTGTTGAAGCCAAGTAATCTGTTTTTTGATAATTAATTTCAAATGAGACTATGTTATGATCACTGTTACCCAAATGTTCCAGGGCTTGAATATTTGTTATTACTTTTACATTGTTTGATATTACCAAATCCAGAACTGCCCCTCTCCTGGTTGGTTCCTCAATAATTTGGGTCATATAATTGTCTTTAAGCACCCCCAAAAACCTGTTTCTTTTGTTGTAATGCTAATCTCATTGCCCCAGTCTATGTCTGGATAATTAAAATCCCCCATTATGCAAACATGCCCCAGTTTTGATGCCTTCTCCATTTGCAAAACTATTTTAGCTTCCTCAATCTCACAGATATTTGGAGGTTTATAGCATATTCCCTCAAACATTCTCTTTATACTTTTACCTCCACTGCTATTTTCAATCCACAAAGTCTCTACATTTTAATCATTCCCTTCATAAACATCATCCCTTATAATAGGTTTTAGATCCGGTTTAACATATACACATACTCCACCTCCCCTTCTACTGCACCGACACACTTTATTCGAGCAAATACCCAGTATGTACCTGGCAGATACCTGGAATGCGCCGCTCCTCACCTCTGACAAGCCCCGTTGCGTTTGCCTTCCCAGCCTGGGTTCATGCCTGGCTGACGGGCGGCTGATCTGTTAAATGATAATGATTAGGATTTAATAGGCTGCAATGCTTCGCGTGTCTACCAGATGGCATAAATTCATGAATTGTAATGCAGTATATATATATATATACTGTGCAGTATTGCAGCCAGCGGGAATAAAATGCTTCAATCCCTGCCTGGAAAATAACCCAATGCACTCGGGCAGAAAACAGTCACAAACCTCAATACACCCGGGTATACCCGAATTCGTGGGACTAGCCGAGCTCGAATAAAGTGTGTCGCCAGTGTATTTGTTCGATCCTTCCGAAAAAGGGAATAACCCTCTAAATTAACTGTCCAGTCATGAGTTTCATCCCACCATATTTCAGTAATGCCTATGATATCATACTGCTCCGTTGCAGCTATTAATTCAAGCTCCCCCATTTTATCTGTGAGGCTTCTTGCATTAGTAAGTATGCATTTAAGTTTTTTTTCAGTCTGTACTATTATCTTATCTGCTCCTTCCTTTCTGCGCTCACTTGGTTTAGTCTTTACAAGTTTTCTAGTATTATCTGTATTTACTATGGGTGTCCCACTGCTTTTCAAACTCGCACTTGCCCTCATTCTACCTCCATACCACCTTGTATCCTCCTCTATTCCATTTAGTTCATTATCTGTTTCATTCCCCTCCCCTCTCCATCCTAGTTTAAAACTCCTCCAACCTTTTTCGCATTCTCCCCCCTAGCACAGAAGATCCCTCTTCATTGAGGTGAAATCCGTCCCTAGAATATAGATGGCACCTCTCAGAAAAGGAGTCCCAGTGCTCTAAAAACCCAAACCCCTCCTTCCTGCACCACTTTCTTAGCCATGCATGAACCTCCCTGATCTCTGACTGTCTCCCTGCAGTTGTGCATGGCACTGGTAGTATTTCAGAAAATACTACCTTGGAGGTCCTTGCCTTAAGCTTTTGGCCTAGATCCCTGTAATCATTTTTTAGGACCCTCCATCTTTCTCTAACTTTGTCATCGGTGCCAACGTGTACCAAGACCACCGGGTCAATCACAGCTCCCCCCAACAATCTGTCTACCCGATCCGCAATGTGTCGAACCCAAGCACCCGGGAGACAACACACTGTTCAGTTCATGCGGTCATGGCAACAGATTACCCTATCTACTTTCCTAATAATGGAGTCCCCTACCACCACAATCTTTCTTTGTATCAGAGCATCGCGAGTCCCCACTGTGCTGGAGGAACTATTCCTCTGGCTGCTAGAGGAATTAGTCTCCCCCAGCCTTGCCATTTCTGCCCGAGATTCCCAATATCTTCACTCAACATGGCAAATCTATTGGGATGGGTCAGCTCAGAAACGACCTGCCTCTCCCTATTGCCCTGCTTCCCCTTCTAATTGTCACCCAACTACCTACCTGCTCCTCACTAACAGCAACCAAGCTACCTACCTGCTCCTCACTAACAGCGCCCCCATCTGCACCACTAGTTGAAGCAAGGGCCTGCTCAGTGAGCTCTAAACCCCTTTCACGATTGCCAATGTACCCCAATTTTGCAAGTTGCCTCTTCAGATCAGCAATCTCTGACTTTAAAGAGACCACCCACTCACACTTCCCACAGGGGTATGCTCCTTGGAACAGCTGCTCCAAGTGCACATACATGTGGCAAGATGTGCATTGAGTGGCATTTTCAATCCTGCTCATTCTAGCAACTATGAAGTTTATATGTGCTAACAGTAAACTGTACTTCAATATATTATACCTTGGTTAAAACCGCTTCCTTGTTCAAACTGCTTCTGTTTCTAACTGCACACACTTTAAACAACCAGCACTCCAAAGCAACCACACAAATCAGTATACACAAGCTCAGGATTCGTTAGAAGCCTCTGTTTAAATAGGGACACCCACTAGGTGTGTTAGGCCAGCCAATTAACTAACCACACCCACTCTGCCTCAGGCAGGAGAAAGGGGGAAAAAAGCTACAGGCTTCAATTACAACACACTTTAAAAATAAATTAACCCACTGCCCACCAGGTGTGTTAGGTTATCAATTAACTAATAATTAACTGTTATTTTTTTTTTAAATACAGGAATGGTTCCGCAGGCCAGCGGGGACCCATGGGGACCACTAGAGGACCCATGGTCATCTGCGGGGCAGAACTGGGGCACCACAGCTATGGGGGCCCTGGAGACCCAGGGGACAACCCAAGGGCCCCCAGACCCTTGTGGGAACCAGCCGAGGATGACCTGGGGACTGCCAGACACACATGGGGACCACCCGTGACACCGTTAGGGCCCACGATCACCCACGGGTACCACCTGGAAGCCACTGAGCCTAGCAGGGACCACCCAAGGGCCCCCAGACACCCGTGGGTACCCCCGGGGGGCACTGTGGGGCCTGCGGACACCCATTGGGACCACCTGGGGACCCCCACCAGCCTGTGGTATTAATCATGTGTGTAAAATAAATAAATAAGGGTTTTATGTGAGGGCACAGAGTGGGTGGGTTGTATATTGTTGTTTATTAAATATTGTAATGGTTTATTGGGGGACTATGAGGTGGGTAGTAGGGCTGTTGTGTGTATTTTTTTCATTGTGGGTACCGGGGGTGGGTGAAGGGGGTATTGTCCCCAAGGATGGGTGTTTAGGCCTACCGGGTGGGTAGTGGGGGAGGGTGGGTTAACCCCTTAATTACTATAGCATTTATTAACCACTAAGGTGATTAAGGGGTAAGGGGACATTAGATTGTATTTTTTATTGTTCTGTATTGTTTGTAGCAACGGATGACATGGACGGTGAGGAGATGAGGCCTTCATCGTGGCAGCTTGGCAGGGGTGAGTGAAAGATGTATTTACTTTATTTTTGCTGCTTAATGTTGTATTTTAAATGGGCAATGAACTATTATCCATATCTGGCTAATAGTAATTTTGCCCATTACTGTACTGTATGTTTTTTGGGGCGGGGGGGGGGGAGGTGGTCAGGGGGATGTACAGGCATACCCCGCATTAACGTACGCAATGGGACCGGAGCATGTATGTAAAGCGAAAATGTACTTAAAGTGAAGCACTACCTTTTTTCCACTTATCGATGCATGTACTGTACTGCAATCGTCATATACGTGCATACCTGATATAAATAACCCATTTGTAACAGGCTCTATAGTCTCCCCGCTTGCGCACAGCTTCAGTACAGGTAGGGAGCCGGTATTGCTGTTCAGGACGTGCTGACAGGCGCATGCGCGCTCTGCGTTTGCCTGTTGGGTGATATGTCCTTACTCGCGAGTGTACTTAAAGTGAGTGTCCTTAAACCGGGGTATGCCTGTATATTGTTTCTCTCTTTAGTTTGTTTTAAACAATTGCCAATTATGTTTCTCCTAGTTTGTTTTCCACACAAAAACACCTTTTAAAAATGTACCTAAAGGAAGTTTTACCTGTTCCAAATGTACAGTAAGTCATGTAAAAACATGGAAAGTAAATCTGAGTTTACTTCATTCAAGACAGGTAAAACATATCATATAACTTCCTTTATTAATTGCGATACCACGTTCGTGGTTTATTTGTTGAGATGTGGTTGTGGAAAACAATACATAGGAAGAACTATTAGATCATTAAAAATCCGAATACTCGAACACTTACGTCTGATTGTCAAAAAAGATATTAACCACCCAGTGTCCCAACACTTCACCAATAGCAATTTGGGTAATGTGGATTACTTTACATTCTTAGGTATAGAGCATGTATCATGTCCAATTAGAGGGGGTAACAGGTTAAATATTTTAGACAAAAGGGAACTATTTTGGATTTTTACCCTTCAGACCCGTATTCCCAATGGTCTTAATTCAGAAAGATATGTATAGCCCATGCTGTTTACAGGGGGCTACATATACATTTAGTGATCGATTATTCAATCCATACTTGCAAGTTTTGCACAGGAATATTACACACTTGATGATGATTTCATCAAGATAAAATGATGTCAGTTTATATACTTATATATTTATGTATAACAAATGTTTTTTCATTATTTCAGTCTCACAATACATTTTAACATACTTCCGTGTATGTATTTTTTTTAGTAACTCATAGATCTGCAGTTGTTATTCATTATTGCTCATATTTATGTTTCAATTCTTCATTATATTATTTATTAGGATATTTAAATAAACATCTGCAGATCGTTTTTTCCTAAGACCACACCAAACATATTAACCTTACTGTAGTAGGGTATAGATATACCCAATATCTAAGGAGTTTGCATTTTTTAGTTTGTGTCAGTTTTTCTTTTAAATGTATGTTTAATCCACTTTGTATGTCCTTAGCCTTACCAATGCCAGAGTAATAGTGTTTATTGTCAATAAAGTTTTTGTTATTATTTTTTTACCAATGATCCTGACGTGCTGACGTCATACGCCCCGCGTCATTTGACTCACCTGGAAGTGACGGGGATAGGCCGCGGTCGCATCTCGATCAAGTATTTAATACACTCTGGTAAGTAAGTGTTTTATTCACCTTGATAAAGGGCTTTCTAGTCCGAAACACGTTGGTGTATTGTTTGCTGCAATGATCCATTAAAATAGCCTTATTTTTAATCGTGGGAACGCACTCCTGTTGTTTTTGCTGGCTTAATAGCATTGGATGTAGTGCTTCGTTTTTTTCTCTCTCCTGGTTCATTCAAATCTGCAGACGGAGGCACACCTATACCCCAGGATCATTGGACTCAAGGACTCACCACTACTTGGAGACACACATCTCATGTGAGTTTATTCCTTTGCTCCTTATACCATCATCTGGATGCTGATTAATTATCACTTATTGTTCCCTTCAATTGGATGTTATACTAGTACTGGTCACCGGCAGGTGGTTAACATAATATAATTACTGCATTGCTACGTGGGATCTTAACTTACTAGTCATACATCACTTTGGGACAATTATTATTTTTCAGCACAATCATTACTCATTGGAGGGGTATCCATATAAGACTTTGCCATTCTATCATTCAACAATGCTGTTCATTATGTTTTAGAGCACCAAACAACAATTGTATAATCCCCCCTAATCCTGGAAGTGCTTTTCTAAATCCTCACAGGAACATGTCAGCGATGTTAAACAGGTACTTCTACGCCTACAGGAAAACCATTTGTTTGCCAAGCTGGAAAAGTGTCACTTTCATCAAACTTCCACAGCCTTCCTGGGATATATAATTTCTAACACAGGTCTCACCATGGATCCAGCTAAGGTAAAGGCGGTTCTGGATTGGCCTCGTCGCACTACCATCAAGGCTGTACAACGCTTTCTGGGGTTTGCAAATTATTACCGCAGATGTATTCAAAAATTTTCCTCAGCAGTAGCCCCCATCACAGTTCTAACTAAGAAAGGTGTGGATCCCGCCACATGGTCGCCGTCAGCTAATCAAGCTTTTGATCACCTGAAGACTGCTTTCGTTTCTGCACCCATCCTTACCCTTCTGGATCCCAAGCTACCATTAACCTTGGAGGTAGATGTGTCGGACGTCGGAGCCTGTGCTATTCTCTCTCAGAGGAAGAACCCTCAAGCCAGACTCCATCCCTGTGCTTTTTTTCGAAAAAAAATTCTCCAGCGGAACAAAATGATGACGTCGGTAACCGGGAATTACTAGCAATCAAATTAGCTCTGGATGAATGGAGACATCTGTTGGAATGTACGGAGAACCCCATCACTATTCTCACTGACCACAACAATTTGCTCTATATCGAGGGTCTGTGACACTTAGGGGCTCGTCAAGCCAGGTGGTCACTTTTTTTTCCACGATTGAATTTTATTATCTCTTTTCTTCTGGGTTCTAAAAATACCAAGGCCGATGCTCTCTCCCGCCTGTTCCTGGTAGACGACAAAACCGAGGATCAGCAGAAACCTATTCTTCCTTCCAAATGTATTCTTTCTGCCAACACGTTTGATAGTTCCTAATGGTCGATTGTTTACCCCACCACATCATCTAAGGAGGTTCTTGAATGATGTCACTCTACTAAGCTTTCAGGACATCCAGGTACTAGAAGGACCACTGATCTCATGGAGCGGACCTTTTGGTGGCCCGGTATGCAAGAAGACATCAAAGAATTTGTTGCTGCGTGCCCGACGTGCTCAGAATAAGACTCCAAGAATAAACCACGAGGACTCCTTCGACCACTTCCCATCCCAGACCGTCCATGGACACACTTGTCCATGGACTTTATAGTCGAACTGCCAGTATCTAAAGGGAGGAACACCATCTTAGTTGTGGTAGATCGCTTCTCTAAAATGTCTCATTTTATTCCATGAAAAGGCCTCCCCAAATCTCCCAAATTGGCAGACATCTTCATCAAAGAAATCTTTTGCCTCCACGGGATACCATTGGTCGTAGTCTCCGATAGAGGGTCACAGTTCATATCCAAGTTCTGGCGCTCCTTCTGCCAGCAACTAGGAATAGCGCTACATTTTTCTTCAGGGTATCATCCTCAAACCAATGGCCAGACCGAGCGAACCAATCAGTCCCTGGAGCAATAAATCCAGTGTTTCGTTTCTGATACTCAGGACGACTGATCTAAGCTCCTTCCCCACCCCAAAATACATATTTAAAACAAAAACACCCCCCAAATACATATAAAAAGAAAGCCCCACCTCCCAAATACATATTTTTAAAATAACACCCCCCAAATACATATCTGGGACCAAATCACCATCTATAGCAAAGAGACACTCTTCATGGTGGCACCATCCACGCGGGACACCACCCCACGTAGAAGCGGAGGCTACGCAAACATTGCTGGGATCAGGGGATCCGCTTCATCTTCTGGCCATACCCGGGTACAGGAGCACCTGGGCAGGTACTCCAAGTGCACCAACTGATCACACATTAGTGAGGCAGCGCTGTCTCACACTTGGTTGGGTTGACTCTGTGGACACCAGGGTGATTGGGTACCAAGGGGCACCGCAGTACTTTGGGGTAAACCACACCGGATGTGGACATGGTGTTTGGGGGGCACGGTGAGGGGGTACGGCCTGTGAGGCGTAATAGGTTCTGTCTATTACTATTATTAACATGTGTGCAGTAAAAGTGTTATATAATATCAGTGTGTATTTCTTATATTGTCCTGCACTGGGTTATCCCACATCATAGGATCCTGTACAGGTGGAGGCGCTACCCAGATACGATTCTGGTACACTCCAGGCTCCAAGCAGCAGAGGCTCAGGCCCCCTGTGAGCCGCAGGTAAAGGCATCACACATACATACTAGCTGCTATATCTCCTGGGAGGTGGGGGAAAGTGCGCTACATTTGAATGCGCTGCTGTGATCTCAGACCTGGGGTGCCCTAATCAGCAGCCAAATTTACATCCCTCCAATCCTCTATCATGCTGGTGCCCTCAAGACAGGAGGTTCTGTCTTGGCCTTCAAGGTCCAAGAACCCCTGAGCCACGTGGTCACCGTTGGGAATGTTCCCTTTATGAGAAGAAAGGTTCAAAACCTGGAGAGAGCATGCTCTTCATGTGAGAGACGAGTGTTCTTGCTCGGAGGCCGTCAAACGACAGAGGCTGGTCGACTGCCTCCGACCCCACTCAACTGGTACGGATGCACCAGGACACCGAGGGAGACATTACCGCTCAAGAGTTAGTGGAACTCAACCCAATCTTACATCAGCGAAGATGACAAGGATGAGCTCCTGGCTCATTTCAAGGCTCTCCGCCAAAAGGAGGGAGAAGAATTGTCTGCATTCGTCCGCAGGCTCCAACTATCGCTGTGGACACTGCTCTCTAAGAAAATTATTTCAGCCACAGTGGTGGATCAGTACCGGTTCAAACAACTGCTGAGGGGATCACTACCTTCCCACCCAGTAGCCCTTCTGATGCGGCCGCTCCTGCCACTGCAGTACCCCCTAGTTGCATGGACTTGATGCGGCACTTCAGAAAGCACGAGGTTCAGCTACACTTCCATGCCACTAAACGGACCATAGAACCCCTCAAGGATGAGGCCAAGGGGGCGTCAGCTCCAAAGGTCAAAATATTATGGGAGAAATACTTCATCCATTACGGCATACCAAATCGGCTACACTAAACATAACCAAGTCTCGAACAACCTCTTATCATCCGGAGGATGCACTACCGGAGCAGTTCAACCGGACCCTCCTGGACATGCTTGGAACTCTGAATGGAACGCAGAAGATTGAGTGGAGCAAGCATGTGGAGCCTCTTGTGCATGCTTATAACTGCACCCACCATGAGTCCACAGGGTTCATGCCATACTTCCTAATGTTCGGACAGAGTAAGCATTCGTCTGAGGGTATCAACAGATGGAGTACTGAATTGAACCCATTTTCAATATCTGCAGTGGCTCCAAGAGACCCTACAGCAAGCATACCAACTAGCAGAGAAAGCTGCCGCTCATTTGAATGCCAAAAATTAAAGGCTCTATAACCATAAGGTCAGACATCGGGAGATTCGTCCTGGATACGCCGTGCTTCACCGCAACCTCGGAATCCCCGGGAAAAATAAATTGGCCAACCGGGTAAAGGTCTGGCACCATAATCATCTTCAACCTATACCCCAAGTGAGAGATGATGAGCCACAGATACCGGCTACACCTCTGGACGGTGAGCCCTCAAGATTGTAGGACAATGAGGAAACCATAAAAGAGACCACTAAGGATCAAATGGATGGTGAAGAAACCGTCAATGAAACAACAGATGATCCTATGGAGGGACCCTCTCAAATGGGACCCTCTCAAATGGTACAAGTCACGGAGCACCTCCCAGAGGAGCTACGGGTAAAGTGCCCCGACAGAAAATGCCTACTAGGGTGGCTCCAATGAGCCAACCTCTGGATCCTAGAAGCCCGTGCTTCATACCACAAAGGGATTTTTCAGAGACATTTGTACCCCCAATGGGAGAGGCTGAGCCTTAGGACTATGTACATTACTCCCCAGAGGGCATGGAAGAAGAGAATTAAGTACTCTCCAAACCGGGTAACCTATGATACAATTGGGGCACCCCACTATGAGGCTCAGCAGTGGACTTGGAGTAAGATACACTCCATAATTGTCATGTTTACTCAAATGTATAACCTCATGTAGAGTTATGACATGTGTATATACAAGTACGCATTTTTATTATATGTGTGTTGATGGTTGTGTTACAAGGTTCCCAAGTGGGGATGTTGGTCTTTTCACTAGGGGGAGAAGGTGGCCCTGTCCCCCCTAGGTCCCCCTTTATCTCCTTACCTTCTGCTGTGGCTTTGACTGGCAGTGGAGGATGGGGAGAGTGTGGGGAGGGTTGCGGGTGGCGCGCAGCAGATAGAGAGGCGACCAAGTCGCCGGCAGCTCCCTTTGTTGTATGTAGCAGCCATTACAGTAAGAGCCTGTATGGGGAACTACAGCCTCCAGAAGACACTGCGGTGGCTAGTCAGGTGCAGGTAACAGCCAATTGGGTTGGAGCAATCCTCTTCAGTGAGAATAGATCCATTTTGCGCGTTTGCAGCCAAGGCAGTCAGAACTGGGACACCAGAAGGGTAGGGTATGCGTGTGCAGGGTGTCTGTGACCCTGCACTAGGCCAGAGATCCCCATAGGCCCCGACTCCCCTCAGATTGTGGTTGCTGCAGGGACAGGCCCATAGATAAGCACACTGCCCTGTAGCATAAGCATGAGGGACACAGACATAACACAGCTGCATCCAGACATCAAGTGGTCTTGGACCAGATCACCATCTACAGCAAAGAAACACTCATCATTGTGGCACCGTCCACACGGGACACCACACAACATTGAGGTGGTGGCAACACCAACATCGCTGGTATCTGTGTATCCGCTGCATCTTCCGGCCATACCTGGGTGCAGGAGCACCTGGGCAGGTACTCCAAGTGCACCAACTGATCACACATTAGTGGGGCAACGCTGTCTCACACTTGGGTGGGTTGACTCTGCGGACACCAGGGTGGTTGGGTGCCCATGGAGGGAGAGAGGATGGGAGGGAGGTGAGAAAGGATGGTAGGTGAGGAGTGGGAGGAGAAAGAGGATGGTAGGGGAAGGAGTTGAGAGAGGATGGGAGGGGAGGAAGAAGTTAGAGGAGGGGAGGGAGGAGAGAGAGGATGGAAGGGCGGATAGAGAGGATGGGAGGGGAGGGTGAAGAGAGAGGATGGGAGGGGAGGCAGGAGAGAGAATGGGAGGAGAGAGGATGGGGGAGGAGGAGAGAGGATGGGGGGAGGGATGAGTGAGAATGGGAGAGAGGGAGGAGAGAGGATGGGGGGACCCTGAAATGGGACCATGAAATGTTTTTTGCCTGGGGGCCCATGAATGTCTAGCAATGCCACTGCTGAATTCTAAAGAGGTATAAGATCCTCGGGAGGAGAGTCATCTTTACGGAGTAGATTTTGTCTATCCGGGATATATTATTTCTAAATATTTCTAAATATTTTTTAGTGCACCTTTTAATATAATTTCCCTGGTAGAAAGTACAGGGGAGTTTCACTGCAATTTGAAGTTTAACTTGAGTGATAATAGTTTCACCATTTCTTTTGGAAGATTTAGGTTAAGAGCTTCTGATTTTTAGTTGTTAACCTTAAAACCCGAGAGCCTCCCAGTTCTGTCTAAAAGGCTATACAGATTTTGGAGAAATGTCCGTGGCTCCATAATGGTCAGAAGGATGTCGTCAGTAGAGAGGCCGGCTTTGTATTCCGGATGGGATGTTTTCCCGACAGTAATGTTAGGGTCGCTCCGGATTGCTACAGCTAAGAGCTCAATACTGCTGCGGCCGAGTTTATTCGAGCATTTGCCCGTTCTCGGCCGCAGCAGTTACCTGTCGCGCGCCGGATGGTGCCGGGCGCGCGCCGAAGCAGCGGAGGAAAGGCCCGCCGATCGCGGCTTCCCCCTCTCCTCTCCGGGTCCGCCAGGTCCCCCGGAACCCCCTGCCGCCGTCCCCCACATCGCAGGACACCAGGGCTCCCTCGGGGAGCCCTGGACGCGCGTGCAGGGGGCGCAGGCACCCGATGACGCGTGACCACGCATCGGAGACGCGCGGCACGCCGAGGGGCTGCCACTTGCAAGCCGGGAAATCTCCCAGCTTGCGGAACTGGCCACACTTCAATAAAGTGTGTCGCCAGTGTACATAGGGCAAACAGGAGTGGGGATAGCAGACACCCCAGCCTTGAGCCATTAAGAATCGGGAGTAATTCTGACATGAACCTTGAGCCTGACCTTTGCTGAGGGGGTGCTATAAAGTGCTCTAACCAGAGATAAGAAATTTCCTGCTATTCCAAATGTCTTGGGGGTTTCGACAGGTCCAATCTACCCTATTGAATACTTTCTCAATGTTAGCAATAAGAGCATAATTGGGATTGTGACAGGGCAGAACCCCTCTCTAAAAGGGTTTCAATAGAAAGCCTGTATTTGTCTGAGGAATCCAGCAGGGAGCTGGTTAATTGCAGCTACAGAGAATAAACCAGTCTCCACCTGGCTCATCAGACAAATAGAAAATACTCCTGCTTGAACTGCAGGGGAGATCTCTTGAGTACAGAGAGACTGTGTTTCTGGAAGAGATTCCAAAGAACAAGTAGTCTTTAGCACAGGACTATGCTGCCAGCAAGATCCCCAGGAAAAGATTCCAGGGCACAGCAGACACAGGAACCTGCCAGAGGGTGGCACCCCAATGGTCACCAACCCAGACCCAGAAACTGACATAAAGAACCCCCTGCTTACAGGTACTTCTTTGGACTTTGTGGTCAAATGTTGGCAAGAGGCATACCTTCCCAGCCCTGCAGATAGGGACTGGGAAAGTGAATTACCCTGACAAAGGGATAGGATGTTTGTTTATTTGTGTGCTTCCTTAAACTGTATTACTTAAAGCTACAGGATGAATAAAAGCCATGTTTTATTTTCCCCATATATGTCTCCCTGGTCGTACCTTCTCTGCACATGTCTCTTACAGGGATATTTAATGATTTGTCCCTATGTATTAAATGATGAGGGGGGAGAGCTGAGGAGGGGGATAGAGCTGATGAGGAGGAGGCGGAGAGAGATGGTGTTATCGGGGGGCCTGCCTATTAGGGATAAACCCAATCTGGTCTGGTGTATGACGCTGGGTAGGATCCTATTCAGTGTTTCTGCCAGTATCTTTGCCAGTAGCTTAACATCTACATTGATTAATTACATTCTCATGTAGTTCATGTAGCAGGAAGGATCTTTGCCCCCTTTCTGGGCTGGGGAAATTGTATCTTTTAGCATTTCTTTAGACATGCTTTTGGATAAAAATTAGGCTTTTTAAAAAAATGCCTTTTTAATGCTTGTTGCTAGGATTGTTACAATGATTTCTTCAATACTTTTACTGATACTTTTTATAATAATTTTACATTTTGAAATGCTTTTTTTTTTGTAGGGATCTCTTAAATATTTTTTATTTTTCCTTATGCCAGTGCCTCAGCTCAGCAAAAAGAAATTGCCTCTAAAGCAGCAGTGGAAGCTGTACATCAAAGGAAGATAATTGCAAAGAAATACAAAATATGTGCGGATTGTGAAAAGCCTGCTATAAATGGGAAAAGCTTTGTGATGAGTGTGCTAGAGCTCTAGCACAAGAACCAGCAGAATAGATGTCGATCTTTTCAGCATGAATGAAGGACACTGTATCACAGAGCCTGCAATTAGCAATGCATACTACAAAGGAATCTCATAAAAGATTAAAGTCCAAGACCAACCTGGACAGAAGAAACAAATATTCCATTCAGAAGATTAATACTGGGGGTCGTCTGAGGAGCAGATACAGCCTGACAGCACTTGAGATATATGAACCAGAGGAAGAGTTTAGAGTCTAAGACAAGATTGGAGGTCCAAGAGGTGCTCAGAAGAAAGTTAGATTATTTTTCATTCATAAGGTGATTCGGAATTTGATTGAGACAGAATGAACACATCCAGACAGAAGAATTTTTATTCCAAAACATTTTAATGGGATGTATCCCTTTACAAATAAAGACACTATGGCCTGGGGGACTCCTCCCAAAGTTGATGCGACCATTACCAGATTGGCTAAATGAACCACTGGACTGGTGGAAGATGCAATTTCCTTTAAAGATCCTATGAAAATATGAATGGAGAGTGTGTTGCGTAAATCATTTCTTGCAGCAGGAGCACCCTGCAAGCCAATATAGAGGAAGCCCTTCACAGAGGAAAGATAAGTTCCTCCATTCTTGGCACCTTAGCTGTGACCAAACTGGTGTTGGAAATTATAGTAGAAACCTTATTCAACTTTATATGCCTGGCAGCAAAATCAATAGTTCTGTCAGTGGCCACTCAGAGGATGTTGTAGCTGCGTCATTGGTTGGTAGATGCGATTTCATAAAACAACTTATGTACTCTTCCCTTTGAAGGCGACCTTTTATTTGGAAAAGGGCTAGAAACTATAATTGTCAAGATATCTGGTGGAAGGTCCTCTTTTCTTTCTCAAGAGCACCGCATGAGACGATTCATAGGCTCCCCATTATAGCCAGACCCGGTGCACTTCAGAGATTCAAGAACCTATAGCCCTGGCAGGGGCTATATTAGGCGTCTAGCATGGAGAGGTGGATAAAATCTCTTTTGCGACTCCAGTGAAAGAGGAGCCAAATTCACCTGAGATGAGGAGAGGTCCGCAGTTGCTGGTGGGTGGAAGGCTTTGCAGATTGAATGCTGCATTGGCTCAAACTGTTAGTCATGTGAGCTCTTCAACTTTTATCATCAGTTTACCATCTGGAATTCAAAGCTTTAACAAAAATAGGTCTCAAAAGAGCCAAAACATGAGGAATCAAGAAAGACCATGGAGCAGATCATTTACGGCATCAAATTAAATCGAGATGGAGACTTTGAGATCAGCGATACAGGCAGTAAATCCCGGAGACTGGTTCGTGTCGCTTGATCTAAGAGATGCTTATCTGTACGTTCCAATTACCAAGAAACATCAGAAGTACTTTCACTTACAGTACATAGCTCTCCCCTTTGGTCTGGCAACGGTTCAGAGAACTTCCATAAAAGTACTGGTTACCCTAATCGCAGAGTTGAGAAAGCAAGACATCCAGATATTTCCATATCCATATTCCATATCAAATGCGCATTTTTTGCAGTAACTCCTATTCAGCTAACTTTGATATGCACATGGCGGCTTGAACTCACATTTAGTTTTCCCAACATGTAAAGGGTGGCGAGATCAGATTTGTGATGTGCATATGAAGGAGTATAATTTATTTTTACTAAATAGGATTGAAGCCGGGGGTCTCCGCAGTTGAACCACAGGATATACAGCACCAGAGACCCCCTGCTTCAATCGTAAGTGATATAAATAAAATTGCAGATGTCCTTCATTACCTTAGTGACTGACCGCTAAGGTAATGAAGGTGTTAAATAACAGTACCTGATTGGTTGGTGGTAGAGAGGGTGGGTGAAGCTTGTAGTGGCCCATGGTGTGTGTTTAGGCCTACCAGGAGGGTTGCGGGAGGGTGTAACCCCTTCATTACCTTAGCGGTTATGACAGCTAAGGTAATGAAGGGGTTAACCCCTACCACTACACACTTGGAAGGCTCTACCACCCACCATGACCAAATTCAACTGTCATAGTTGTCCCAGGGTTGGTGGTTAGGCCTCCCGGGAAGGGTTTACCACCTCCCTTACCTTAGGGGTTACAACTCAGTATTGCAGGTTAGAATTTGATATCAAAGCAAGGGTCGGAGTTCAAGTGTAGAATCAGACCTCAGATCCTCCGCTCATTGAAACAAGAAAAAACAGACCATAGAACAGATATACGATTTTCTAAAAACAAAAACAAAAAGACAGTGCACTCACGAAGGGCTCTATGTCTCAAGCATTGAGACCACCCTGGGTCCAGGAACTGATACGGACAGCGGTCACTAGCCTCACTCTGCACCAGAGGGATGACATCACTTTTGGAAGAATCACGGTCACCAGGAAAAGGAGGAATCGGATGGAGACACTGCAGCGTCTAAAGGTCTGGTTCTGCTCTACTGCCCTACGCATTTTGTTTTCTAGGAACTTCCTCAGGGCTATAATCTATTATCAAAATGTCCTCCTTTTAATAGTCCTTAATTGCATGACATCACACCGCAAAAAGGTGCAAAATGGCAATATGCATAAACAAGTCCGAATTAAATCAAATACAAACTTAACCATACTGAATACACATGGGTACAAAAAAGCTACACAGATAAAGAAAAAATGGTTGCATATACATGGAATGTACAAAACAAAAACCAGTACCAGAAATTTAAAGAGTTGCAAAAAGAAGGAATAGTAATTCATAAGATGTGAATTCATACATAAAGCATCATATACAATTAAAAAATTATGTACAAAACCTGATATGAAATATATATCACAAATAAATGGATATAAATAAGTATGCATTGAAAAATGCATACTCGCAGATTAACATTCCAAATAAAGGTTGGAATGATATTAAATTGTAACAGATGATCTGATACAAATAGAAGAAAAAAGGGATAGCAATCAGTAGTAAATGTAAGATTATAAATATATACAGGAAAAAATGCATCTCCTGCAAGTTTAAATGTCCTGGTCACGTGGGCCGTGACGCAGGACTTTTAAACTTCCAGGAGATACTGGCACACAATACAGAGGTCTGTATCTCAGGAGGCAGGGGGACTAATTAATGCGGTTCAGCTCCGGACACCTTGCATCAATACTACAGTATATTATTAAAATTAAAATAGTGTGATCGCCTGTAAGAGTTGTGCAGGGAGATGCAGCTTCTCTCTGTGCAGCTCTTCCAGACTGAACGAGGGAAATCACACGGGCGTACCGCTTGAAAAGCACATTCAATCTCGTGTGGTATGTAATTTTTGTACCAAATGGTATTTAACAAGCGATATATCTTACTGAATACCATTTTTTTAATACAAATGTCATATTGTTCGGTAGGAACATACAAACACATTGCAGTGATAACATCAAAGCTACCTGAATAGACCCCTTAGACTTAGTTTCTCACAGTCATGGGGACAGTAAGTCTTGCTACATTTGTATATACAAAAATGTCTAGAAAATAAATTATAGTAATACTAAAATGCAGCTAAATACTTATGTAACCCTTGTCCTCTCCCCCTCCCCCCCCCCCCCCCCCAGACACAAGTGCTATATCTAGGGTGTATGAGGGCTGGCTACACATGTTTCAGTGGTGCATACCTGCCGGTAACAGGAGGGCCTGAGCTTCCCGCGATGTTGTTGGGGAGACAGGACCAGGCTTCTGGGGTAGTTGCCTCATTCTCTTAGTGGTGGTACAGCGCCTCCATCCTCTATACCTTCCCAGGGTATGGGGTAGGACCCGTATAGAAGAAGTGACCCCTGGTCCCAGGGTGAAATCCCAAGAATCACACAACAGTCTTTAGTAAGATCAGCAATGTCTCTCTTTATTGTATCTAGATGATACACAGCAGCCTTGCAGCATACAGCCGCAACAACAACAGCAATAGCAGTATACACAGAGATCCCAAGGTGTACAGCCTTTCTCCTCTCCTCTCCTTTCCTTCAGGAGGTACTCCACAGGATGGTCTGTGAGGGGCCTCAATACCCCATGGCCCACCTCAGAGGATCCCCTCTGGGCGGGGGTAGATCCTCCCCATTACTCTCTCATCAGGGTGAGAGGCATTGGTTCCACCGGAGCTCTGCTGGCTCGCTGACTATCATAGGCCAGAGTCCTCTCAGTACAGTACCGACCAACTTTATTCTTACTTGGCTAGCTCCACGAATTTCGGAATATCCCGGTGATGTGCGGTTTAGTGTTGTTTTCTCCCGGGGTGTATTGCGTTATTTCGCGCCCGTGATTTAAGCATTTTATTCCCGCTGGCTGCAATACTGCAATGCCGTGTAAAAACACATGGGGGCGTTTGCGAGCTGTTGTCTTTGAAGCCGAGAAATTCATGAATTGTAATGCAGTATATACTGTATATATACA
The DNA here is from genome assembly GCF_040206685.1 of Ascaphus truei. NCBI lineage: Eukaryota > Metazoa > Chordata > Amphibia > Anura > Ascaphidae > Ascaphus > Ascaphus truei. The sequence goes on from NC_134485.1 coordinate 162,449,296, forward strand.
GTATATACTGTATAACAACAACCCCTATAACCCCTAACATACACATACAGTACTGTATATGCACATCAATGATACTATAGGCCGTCCCCTGGCGAGATGTGTTTGCAGCAGAGAGAGAACCGCTGCTCTCTCTGCGCAAACATCGGCACATTAAAAATTATTTAAACTACATTTTTATTCATAGTGTAGATGTGCAGGGGGTCTCCGGAGCTGAACCGCGTTGGTTTCAGGTCCAGGGACCCCCTGCTCCCCGAGATACAGCCCCCTCTATGAGGTGCCGGTATCCCTCTGCATTTAAAGGTCCCGATCATGTGACCGCGGCCTGTAAACCAAGCAGAGGGATACCGGCACCCCCTAAAGGGGCCTGTATCTCGGGGAGCAGGGGGTCCTCGGACATAAAACCACAGCGGTTCAGCTCCGGAGACCCCCTGCACATCTACACTATGAATAAAAATGTATTTTAAATGTATTTATTTCTATTCCTGTATTTATTTATTTATTTAGATTTATTTATTAATTGTGTTGCTGCTGTGTGTGAATTTTTTTTATTGTGGGTAGTGGGGGTGGGTGAAGGGGGTATTAGCCCCAACGGTGGTTGTTTAGGGTTTGCGGGGGGGTAGCAGGTGCACTTAACCCCTTCACGACCGTAGCGGTATTAACTGCTACGGTCGTGAAGGGGTTAAGTGCACCCGCAACCCCCCCGCAAGTCCTAAACTCACACCAAGGGCCAAACACCCCCTTCACCCACCCCCGCTACCCACAATAAAAAAAAATCACGCACAGCAGCCCCACAATTAATTAATAAATCTAAATAAATAAATAAATGAATATAAATAAATATATACAGTATGTATATACACACAGTATATATAACAACAATCCCTATATATATATATATATATATATATATATATATATATATATATATATATATATATATATATATACACACACATGATGAACCAATATACAAATAAATGTAGAAGGGTTATGAAAACCATACTGTCCTACAAATAACACTTCTCCATACAGACACACTACATTACAATGAATTTCCTTTAATAATCCTAACTGATCTTACAATCTAAATCATCAAATGCCAATGAAACACCTCCCATTCCAATCAATACATTGCATTTACATTGTATAAATGATGCATAAAATCTATGCACCATATACATTCTGCAAATGAATGTTAACAATATCATTGCAAGCAAAATACAAACACTTCCAAACAAGTCAACTACTTTAACCAATCAAGTAAACAAAAATCAATTAGCAATCATTATTTACATCCCTAAACAATTGACAGTCCATCCCAAACAATGAAACAATTAACTAATTCACGCCTGGAGCAGAACAATTTAGCATGTGAAAAAATATACCTGTAAGTACCAACCAGAATACAAACTTTAAAACCAAGGCTAGCCCTGACCTCCCTCAAACACACAATACAATATCAACAATTACATCTATCTAATTTTAAAATACTTTAAACACACATTTAAGCATAGCTGCATAGTCAAATTAATTTAAAACACATCAAATCAAGCTTTTAAAACAACATCATTTCTTACCCTGTTTGTATATATCTCTCTAGACATACATACATACAGTGGCAAGAAATGATATACCACACAAAAAAAAAATACACATGTTAAAAAAGCTTTTAAAAAAATTAACAAGTTAAATAAAATACATTTCTTTAGTTCACTTACCATTACTTGCCCCCACCGACTCCCGTTGCGCAGCTTACTCACGAACCAATCCACGAACAGGAACCCATAAAATAATAAACCATACAAAAAAATAAACATTAAACTAAAAATCCAAATCAATCCACGGGTCTTCTATTTGTAATCCATCTTTATCTTCATCTGTATCCTTCTTTCTTCTATCTTCTTCCGGGCGGGGCAGGGTCTGCTTTCCATCTTCGGCCACGCCCTGGTCTTCTTTATTCTCCGGAGGTCCTTCCTCCGCGGCGTCTGGCTTCAAAATGAGACGACATAGGCTTTTAAAGGCCTATGACGTCACATTTTCGTCATATGGTTCCCACGGCCCTGATTGGGCCGTGAAAACCATATGTTTTGGCCGATAAAAATTAAAATGATGACGTCACTTAAAGGCAATGAAAGCACAGCCAATCAGAATGCCTTGGCATCAATTGCCTTTAAGATGACGTCATGAAAAGACTCATGGCCGCCCTCACATGGTATGGTAGCGAATCAGAGCGTGGGAACTCCATCCCTACTCTGATTGGCTCTAGTATACCATGTGACAGAGGCTTGGGGGGATAAAGGATGTGACGTCATTGAAAGCTTGTCACATGGTACTAGAGCAAATCAGAGCGTGGGAACTCCATCCTTACTCTGATTGGCTGTAGTACGTCACATCCTTTTTCCCCCCAAGCCTCTGTCACATGGTATACTAGAGCCAATCAGAGTAGGGATGGAGTTCCCATGCTCTGTTTGGCTACCATATCATGTGAGGGCGGCCATGTGTCTTTTCATGACGTCATCTTAAAGGCAATTGAAGCAAAGCCATTCTGATTGGCTGTGCTTTCATTGCCTTTAAGTGACGTCATCATTTTTATTTTTATCGGCCAAAACACATGGTTTCCATATGACGAAAATGTGACGTCATAGGCCTTTAAAAGCCTATGTCGTCTCATTTTGAAGCCAGACGCCACGGAGGAAGGACCTCCGGAGAAGAAAGAAGACCAGGGCGTGGCCGAAGATGGAAAGCAGACCCCGCCCCGCCCGGAAGAAGATAGAAGAAAGAAGAATACAGATGAAGATAAAGATGGTTTACAAATAGAAGACCCGTGGATTGATTTGGATTTTTTGCTTAATGTTTATTTTTTTGTATGGTTTATTATTTTATGGGTTCCTGTTCATGGATTGGTTCATGAGTAAGCTGCGCAACGGGAGTCGGTGGGGGCAAGTAATGGTAAGTGAACTAAAGAAATGTATTTTATTTAACTTGTTAATTTTTTAAAAACTTTTTTAACATGTGTATTTTTTTTTGTGGTATATCATTTCTTGCCACTGTATGTATGTATGTATAAATGTCTAGAGAGATATATACATACAGGGTAAGAAATGATGTTTTTTTAAAAGCTTGATTTGATGTGTTTTAAATTAATTTGACTATGCAGCTATGCTTAAATGTGTGTTTAAAGTATTTTAAAATTAGATAGATGTAATTGTTGATATTGTATTGTGTGTTTGAGGGAGGTCAGGGCTAGCCTTGGTTTTAAAGTTTGTATTCTGGTTGGTACTTACAGGTATATTTTTTCACATGCTAAATTGTTCTGCTCCAGGCGTGAATTAGTTAATTGTTTCATTGTTCGGGATGGACTGTCAATTGTTTAGGGATGTAAATAATGATTGCTAATTGATTTTTGTTTACTTGATTGGTTAAAAATAGTTGACTTGTTTGGAAGTGTTTGTATTTTGCTTGCAATGATATTGTTAACATTCATTTGCAGAATGTATATGGTGCATAGATTTTATGCATCATTTATACAATGTAAATGCAATGTATTGATTGGAATGTGAGGTGTTTCATTGGCATTTGATGAATTAGATTGTAAGATCAGTTAGGATTATTAAAGGAAATTCATTGTAATGTAGTGTGTCTGTATGGAGTAGTGTTTTTTGTAGGACAGTATGGTTTTGATAACCCTTCTACATTTATTTGTATATTGGTTCATCATGTGTGTGTATATACTGTATATATATATATATATATATATATATATATATATATATATATATATATATATATATATATATATACTGTATATATAGGTGCATGATGAAGCCACTGTACAAACTCATGGGTGAAGGGTGGGTATCGGGCCAGTGTGGCTTAACCCCTTAATTACCTTTGCGGTTATTATCTGATAAGGTGTTTAGGGGTTAATTGATATCTGAATGTAATTGCAATGTATTGGCTTTGTATTGGCTATGTATTTTGTGGGCAAGACAAGGATGTTGCTGGCGATGGACACTTCGTATTGATGAGGTCAGAAGTACTTTATTTATTTTAATATGCTAGTTAATGTTTTTAATAATGGGCAATTAATCTATTATCCATATCTGGATAATAGTTATTTTGCACATTATTCTACTGTAGGTGTTGGGGGGGGGGTGTATGTATTGAATGTATAGGCCAGGTTTATTTTTTTTACATTCAGGGTTTGTTCCGTGGTTCTGCGTAGGACCTCTGGAGACCACCTGTGGTTTCCTCAGGTATCTCACGGGTACCAGGCTAATGGTTCCACGGGTGACACATGCGGGGATGAAGCGGTGGACTCACATCTGTGGGGGCAACGCTGACCCGTAGTCTGCGGGGATGAAGCTGTGTGGTCCCACTTCTGTGGGGGCACCGCGGACCCGTAGTGAACACTTGTGAGTTCCCCAGACCCCTGTGGGAACCACCCGAGGCCCCGCAGACACCTGTGGGTCTGACCCGGGGCTCCCAGACATCCTTGGGCCTACCGTGGAGACCCAATTGTGGCCCATGGTGACCCAAGGAGACCACCTGGGGGCCATGGTGCTGGCGGGACCCACCAGCAGGCCTCCAGAACCTGTTTAAAAAGGGCTGCTGGTACCCTGTAGGTCTGTCCAGGTGCCCCGCCAGCCCACTGGGGACTCGCGTGGGGCTGCGTTATGAACCCTGTTTGTAAAAAGATAAATATTGTATTTATGGGGGGGCACAGGGGGTGGGTAATGTATTTAATAAATAGAATGATGTTTATTGTGGGTCACTGTGTTGTTTTTATTGTGGGTACTGGGGGTGGAGGGGGGGTCCCCAACGGTATGTGGGTAGGCCTCCCTTGTGGGTACTGGGTGAGGGTGGTTAGGCCTCACGGGGGGGGGTTAGTGTGGGAGGGTATGTAGGCATCCCGAGTGGTGGGTGAGGGTGGGTTAACCCCTTAATGACTGTAGCGGTTAATAACCGCTATGGTGATTCAGGGGTTAGAGGACATAACTTTGGATGTTTTAATTTTTGTGTCTGTTTTGCAGAAGCGGAGGGGCCATGGCCAGGATGGGGGGGTAACGGTATGTGGGTAGTGGGTGAGGGTAGTTAGACCTCACCGTATGCACATCGGGTCCCCCCCCTCCCCACATTTACATAAACTGCACTCACAGCAACACAGGCAGGGAGATTTAACAGACACAATAGGGGGAGAGGGCTTTATACAGATTACACTCAAGGCAGGGAGATTTAACAGAAACATTAGGGGGGAGGGGGCTTTACACAGATTACACTCAAGGCAGGGAGATACAGGGAATGTACTGTACTGTATGTTGTTTATTGCAATGCTTCAATGTGTGTACAGTATAATGTTTTTTACAATTAGATAGATGTAATCCTTGGTATTGTAAGGGTTAGCTTTGGTTTTAAAAATGTTGTTTTCTGGTTGGTACTTATATATTGATTTTTGTTTACTTGATTGGTTAAAATAGTTGAATTGTTTGGAGTACAGTATTTGTATTTAGCTTGCAATGATATTGTTCACATTCATTTGCAGAATGTATATGGTGCATAGATTTTATGCATCATTTATACAATGTAAATGCAATGTATTGATTGGAATGTGAGGTGTTTCATTGGCATTTGATGATTTAGATTGTAAGATCAGTTAGGATTATTAAAGGAAATTCATTGTAATGTAGTGTGTCTGTATGGAGAAGTGTTATTTGTAGGACAGTATGGTTTTGATAACCCTTCTACATTTATTTGTATATTGGTTCATCATGTGTGTGTATATACTGTGTATATAATTAATTAATAAATCTAAATAAATAAATAAATACATGAATATAAATAAATATATATATATATATATATATATATATATATATATATATATATATATATATATATATATGTATAGGGATTGTTGTTATATATATACTGTATATATATATATATATATATATATATATATATATATATATATATATATATATATATTTATTTATATTCATGTATTTATTTATTTATTTAGATTTATTAATTAATTGTGGGGCTGCTGTGCGTGAATTTTTTTTATTGTGGGTAGCTGGGGTGGGTGAAGGGGGTGTTTGGCCCTTGGTGTGAGTTTAGGACTTGCTGGGGGGTTGCGGGTGCACTTAAACCCTTCACGACCGTAGCAGTTAATACCGCGTATAGATGTGCAGGGGGTGTCCGGAGCTGAACCGCTTTGGTTTTAGGTGTTGGGACCCCCTGCTCCCCGAGATACAGGGCCCTTTAGGGGGTGCCGGTATCCCTCTGCTTGGTTTACAGGCCGCGGTCACATGATCGGGACCTTTAAATGCAGAGGGATACCGGCACCTCATAAAGGGGGCTGTATCTCGGGGAGCAGGGTGTCCCCGGACCTGAAACCAACGCGGTTCAGCTCCGGAGACCCCCTGCACATCTACACTATGAATAAAAATGTATTTTAAATGTATTTATTTATATTCATGTATTTATTTCTTTATTTAGATTTATTTAATTTTTTTTGGGCGGCTGCTGTGTGTGAATTTTTTTTATTGTGGGTAGTGGGGGTGGGTGAAGAGGTTTTTAGCCCCAACGATGGTTGTTTAGGGCTTGCGGGGGGGTAGCGGGAGGGGTTAACCCCTTCATGACCGTAGCGGTATTAACTGCTACGGCCGTGAAGGGGTTAAGTGCATCCGCAACCCCCCCGCAAGTCTTAAACTCACACCAAGGGCCAAATACCCCCTTCACCCACCCCAGCTACCCACAAAGCAGGGACGGTGGGTTAACCCCTTCATTGCCTTAGCGGCTATCAGCTATGGTAATGAAGCAGCATTTCTGTATTTTAATAATATTGTGCAGGAGCAGGGGGTCCTCTGAGCATTAATTTCTGGCTCAGGGAACCCCCTGCTCACTGTACAATATTATTAAAATACAGAAATGCTGCTTCGTTACCATAGCACATAGCCGCTAAGGTAAGGAACGAGTGTTTATTTATATATGTGTTTTATTTATACTGTACATGTGCAGAGGGTCTCCGGAGCAGAAACGTTTTGGTTCCTGGTTTGGTGACGCCCTGCTCCCCGAGATACAGGCCCCTTTAAGGGGTGCCAGTATCCCTCTGCTTTGTTTACATGCTGCGGTCACGTGATCGGGACCTTTAAATGCAGAGGGATACCGGCACCTCATAAAGGGGGCTGTATCTCGGGAAGCAGGGGGTCCCCGGACCTGAAACCAACGCGGTACAGCTCCGGAGACCCCCTGCACATCTACACTATGAATAAAAATGTATTTTAAATCATTTTTAATGTGCCGATGTTTGCGCAGAGAGAGCAGCGGATCTCTCTCTGCTGCAAACACATCTCGCTCCCGCCGGCCTATAGTATCATTGATGTGCATATACAGTACTGTACGTGTACAGTACTGTATGTTAGGGGTTATAGGGGTTGTTGTTATACAGTATATATATATATATATATATATATATATATATTGCATTACAATTCATGAATTTATGCCATCTGGCGGACACGCGAAGCATTGCAGCCTAGTAAATCCTGAACCATTATCAATTAACACATCAACCGCGCGTCAGCCGGGCATGCGCCTGGCTGGGAGCGCAGCATGCTCTGGGTGAACAGCGTGGCATTCCAGGAACATGCCAGGTAAAAGCCGGTGATTTGTAAGAATAAAAGCTGCCGCTGCTCTATCTCTCCTGCTCCCAGGAGAGAGAGCTCGACCCACTCCGCTCTCCTCCAACTCCCAGGACAGACTTCCTAGAGTAGACTCCTGAATAGACTCCAGAATAAACTAACTGTCACTTACAGGAATGGGCTGCTAAATAGTCTCAGCCCCACCCCTCATGATGTCAGCAGGACCTCCCCTCTGTCTCATGCCTGCAGCAGAGTCAGGGGCCTGCATCTATCACTCAGGGCAGGGCTTGAAATGGGGGAAAACCCATGATTACTACTGGTGCCTGCCCTTAACAGGACTTACCTCAGTAGGAGAAAGATATGTATAGCTTGTGCTGTTTACAGGGGGCTACACTTAGAATACACAAGAGAGTAGGCAAAGAAACACACACTGGACAAAAAAGCAATATTTCAAGGCACCCTGGCCCCTTCCTCAGGCTTGACACCCAATACTCCCATCCAATTGAATTCTGGTCCCAAAGGGGTTGGGGGTTATGACCACCAAATAGAGGGGGGGAAAGGGAGCTTGGTCCTTGGTCATACCACCTCTCCCCTACAGTATGTATTAGGGCTTTCCAAAGTGTGAGAAATGTGTCATCTTTATTTAAGAAATAAGCTCTGGGTATCACAATAATGTTGACCTGCTGTTTATGTTACTAATTTTTTGCTCAGTAGAAACCGGTCTTACATGGCAAACATTGTATACAGTGTATTGAATGTATGACACTCAGGTATGCTGAAGGTATGGGACAGTACATACGGCATGTGCTGCATGGCATTAATATAGTCAACTTTATGTATAATTCCCAAGTTACAGTATGTGAAACTTCATAAACAAGTTTATTAGATTTCATTCAGCTGCTGAATGCATGGAGTAGTAAATCACTCATATGCTCCAGAGTATTTATATGGTCACCTTGATAATATGGTACATCTCCTTAGATTTCTAAGTAAATCAGCACAACAATAGCAACAGGATTACATTATTGCCCCTTCCTTATCATTTGTAAAAAAAATTGTTAGAACTTATTATAAAACATATGTTCTGTATTATATTTGTGATTTCTTCTGTCCTTGGTCTGGAGAAAGGGACCCAGCATACTGTCTCTGTCATGGTCCCACAGGTACATGAACTTCTGGGGTTGCAGTCAGAACGCCCTGTGGTCAACATAACGTGACTTGGTTCTCAATTCGCTAGCATCCCTCTCTTCCCATCAACAAATTTGCCCTCGCCTTCCGCTCAACAATTTTGTTGGGCCAAGGTAAAGGCTGGAGTTCTGGGCACAGGTATTTCTCTCGCGGGCATGGATGGTGAAACCCTAATTAAGAGATATATTAAACTTGATCAACACCTTTCATATATTTGAGGCAGACACTAATGTATGGGGTATTAAATAGTATGATATTTAATAGCATTATACAAAAGCATTTTTTGTTACATTGTGTAAAATAATTAATATTGAGAAAAAATATCTGCCATGTAAGTTAACATTTTATATAGCCTTTTAATATTTGTTTCACAATTTGTATTGCGATATTTGTTCATGTTTTATCTATTTTTTTTAGCTTTTGCTACATTTTTGTGACACCTTACAGTGACAGGGGGTGCCTTATGGCAAAAAAACTGCTTAGTTGTGTGACAGAGTCATGGATTCTCTATGTTAGAGTGTGGTGCAGTGTGTGTGGGGTTAAACCCTTCTGGAGAAGAAATCAGCTTGGGTGTTCTAGTTAACTGCTGATTGCAAAGGGGATTAAAGGCAGTCAGTCCTTAAACTGCCAGAGCAGAAAGACTTCCCCCAAACAGGAAGGATGCTGGTTGCTACGGTTAACCAGGTCTGCTGGACGCAGGGACTGCTGGGACCCCTACCTAGGAACTGAACCTCCACACCCTGCTGAGGGAGCAGAGCTGTCCTTTCTGAAGTTGCAACAGTTCCTGAGTAATTTCCTAGAAACTCCTGGGATGGAGTCCCAGCACCATAGCCATTATATTTTGATTCCATACATTAATTATGGATTGTTTAGACTGGATTTAGCTTAGCTAGCCAGTCAGATAGTTAGGCAGTTATGCCTAGTTAGCCTCCCTAATGTGGAGTAGGCTTTTGTTTTATGATTTTGTTTTGTCTTAAAAGGACAGTGTGCCTTTAAGGCTGTGTTTTGGATGTGGGGGGAACTAAACTAAAGGGTTTGTTTTAGCCTAAAATACAGTGTGTGGACTCTTCCTGACCCTACAGAGAGGCCGTCCTTCTACATGTGGAGGGAGGGGGGAGGGTGGAGGGAGGGGAGGGGGTGGAGGGGGGAGGGTGGAGGGAGGGGAGGGGGGAGGGTGGAGGGAGGGGAGGGAGGTGGAAAGGGGGGGTGGGAGGGGGAGTGGAGTTTGAAGGTGGGGTGGAAGGAGTGGAGGGGGGAGTTGAGGGGGGGAGGGAGTGGATAAAGTTTGATAAAGTTCTATTAATAGAACGAAACGCGTCAGAGTTTTCTAGTCTATGTGGATGTTCTTTTTTGTTTTGATTTAATAAAAGTCTTTTAGTTTTATGGCGCCTGGTTGGAGTTTTTCAGAGCAGCAGTGACTGCCGAGTTTCCTTACCTGCCTTGAAGTTAAGACTGGATTCTCAAGGAGGAGTATAAAGATACCAACTTCAGTGTGAGTTCACACGTGGCCGTGTGAGTATCTATGTTATATTCCCCATCCTTTTTTAACCATTTGTTTCCACTACCTAGAACATAAGGGAACTTCCTTATGTGAAGAGGATAAAGACACCTCCCTCAGGAATACACTCACACTTGTCCGTTTGAGTGTTTGCAATTTTTCCTGCATTTATTACCCTTAACTATTGGAATAGGCTTTGTCATATTTTATTAGAATTGTCCCTCAATCTTTTGTTTTCACTTTTATCCATTTGCTCCGAGGGCGATACTACAATTGAGATTCGTTGGGAGACTGAAGAGGCGATTATCTGGATTAAAGGAGAAGAATTTCTACAATAGGAAGATACAGAAGAAAAAGGGAGAGTAAAGAAACCTTGATGTGACAGCATTTACACAAGGCAGTGTAAGTGTTTATGTTATTCCACACTCCACTATCCTCACTTTTATTAGTTCGGGAATATTTGATCTAATCACATTCTATCCATTATCCCCATCACCTCTCAACCAGTACTCCCCCTTTTCCCTTGTATTTCTGTATCAATAAGGATCCTGGATAGATCCCACTGGGGTTTTGAGTCACAGGAAGAGACTTTGAAGCAGATGGGAACCTTATATAACACATAAGGTTGTGACGTTCTGAAAATAACTTTTATTATTATTATTTTTTCCCATACATTTCGTCTAAAGGTAGCACCCAGGCTTTTCCCATTGCCATTGATCTTGGAAAGGCAACAGCTACAGTTGAAAAACAGAGCAAGTGTGATAAAATTATCACTGACAGCAAGCAGAGGTATGAGGTATCTCAGAAAGAGCTCAAACAGTCAAAACGCAAAGCTGGAAGTCTCTCAGAAAGAGGTCCACTGTTTCAACATAGAGCTGTGTACATTAAAGGATGTCTATGAAAGGTCCTGAGTGGTTTAGAGACTATAAAAAGAGAGAACACAAACCTAAAAAAGGGAAGTTTCAAATCTGACAGGCCCGGTCAGTGAAAGAAATGAGAAGCCTCACGAAGTACAAAAGGTGAAGAAACAAGTGGAACAAGAAAAGATAGAAGTGCAGGAAGCACTGTAGAATGCGGAGTGTGTGCTGCAAAAAGAACATGTCTCCCTGTAGCAACGCACAATAGCAGAGCACATACTGCAGAGCCAGGTGCAAGAGTTGTGTACTCTACTGCAGGAGGCAAAGGGGAAACAGGCAGACGCCGAAAAGAAGCAGCAAATTCTGCAAGAAGAAAGTTTCCAGGCTGCTAACGAAGTACAGATGCTATATGAGCATCTGAGTACCCAGTGTGTCACCACAGAGCAGCATGAGGAGCTGAAAGCCATGCTGAGAATAACTAGAGCATCGCTGAAGGTCAATTTAGTGGCTTGGTGTCTCTGTATGAGAGGGAGCAGGAGAAGGTCCAGAAACTGGAGCAAGAGCTGAAGGAGCAGAGAGGCTGCTCCACCCCCAACAGTCAGTATGCCCAGAAGAAAGACGCAAAATATAATGAAGGATACATTGATGCACGCTCAGAGAAAGCACAAGGAAGAGGTGGAAGCTCTGAGAGGAGAACTGCAGGATGTGCTCAACAAACAGATTTCTTTCACTGATGAACTAATCTTGCAGCAAAGAGAGAAAAGTATACTACAATTCAGAAACGCAACAGAGCTTTTATCCCAGGAACAATGGAGAGAGAAAGCTATTTGCATAAACACTCTCCACTGTCGCCATACAGTTTGCCTACAGAGGGATGCAAGCTCATCAGCTTTATCGCCAGAGAAAAACAGATCATGTTATTCAGTCATTTTGTAGAATGAAGCAGCAAACAAAGAAGTATAAATACTTGACGGAATGTGTGATTCTACTACAATTAAATGCTAGGAAGTATCAGCAATACAGATGCTACAGGGAAGTGAAGAAAGCTGCTTGTGGGATTCAGTCTGGATATAGATTCTACACAGTGGTGGGATTCAAAATGTTTAGCAACAGGTTCTCTCTCACGGAGGGGGGGGGAGAAGAAAGGGGGGGAGAAGAGGGAGGGGGAGAAGAGGGAGGGGGAGAAGAGGGAGGGGGGGAAGAGGGAGGGGGAGAAAAGGAGGGGGGAGAGAGAGAGAGTGAACGGGGGAGAAAGAGAAAGAGAGGGAGAAGAGGGAGGGGGGAGAAGAGGGAGGGGAGAGAGAGATGTAGGGGGGAGAGAGAGAGAGAGAGAAAGGGGGGAGAAAGAGAGAGAGAGAGAGACAGACGGGGAGAGAGAGAGACGGGGAGAGAGAGAAAGAGAGAGACGGGGAGAGAGAGAAAGAGAGACGGGGAGAGAGATGGGGGAGAGGGAGATTGGGGAGGGGGAGACGGGGAGAGAGAGAAAGAGACGGGGGGAGATAGAGAGAGAGAGAGACAGGGGAGAGAGAGAGAGACGGGGAGAGGGAGAGAGAGAGATGGGGGAAAGGGAGAGAGAGACCAGGGAGGCAGAGAGAGACCAGGGAGGGAGAGAGAGACCAGGGAGGGAGAGACACATGGGGGGGGGTTAGAGAGAACGGGGGCAACCAGTGCAAATACAAATGGACACATGCAAACTACACATGCAGGCAAACTGCACAGGACACAGACACAGGCAGGCCACACACAGAACACAGCCCCCCTCACATCTCCCCAGCCCCCCTCACATCTCCCTCAGCCCCCCCGCACATCTCTCCCAGCCCCCCCCCCCCACATCTCTCCTAAACACATCTCACATAGCCCCCTCACATCTCCTCCAGCCTCCCTCACATCTCTCCAAGCCCCCCTCACATCTCTCCCAGCCCCCCTCACATCTCTCCCAGCCCCCTCACATCTCACCCAGCCCCCTCACATCTCACCCAGACACATCTCACCAGCCCCCCTCACATCTCCCCCAGTCCCCCTCACCTCTCTTCCAGACCCCCCCCCTCACATCTCCCCCAGACCCCCCTCACATCTCCCCCAGCCCCCCTCACATATCTTCCAGCACCCCCTCACATCTCTCCCAGCCCCACTCACATCTCTCCCAGCTCCCCTCACATCTCTCCTAGCCCCCCTCACATCTCTCCCAGCCCCCCCTCACATCTCACATAGCCACCTAACATCTCTCCCAGCCCCCCCACATCTCACATAGCCACCTCACATCTCTCCCAGCCCCCCCCACATCTCTCCCAGACACATCTCCCCCAGCCCCCCCTCACATCTCTTCCAGCCCCCCTCATATCTCCCCTAGCCCCCCCTCACATTTCTTCCAGCCCCCCTCACATCTCTCCCAGCCCCCCTCACATCTCTCCCAGCCCCCCTCACATATCTCCCAGCCCCCCCTCACATCTCTCCCAGCCCCCTCACATCTCACATAGCCACCTCGCATCTCTCCCAGCCCCCCCCCCACCCCCCACATCACACATAGCCACCTCACATCTCTCCCAGACACATCTCCCCCAGCCTCCCCTCACATTTCTTCCAGCCCCCCCCTCACATCTCCCCCAGCCCCCCCTCACATCTCTCCCCGACCCCCTCGCATCTCTTCCAGCCCCCCCTCACATCTCTCCCAGCCCCCCCTCACATCTCTCCCAGCCCCCACTCACATCTCTCCCAGCCCCCACTCACATCTCTCCCAGCCCCCCCCGCCTCACATCTCTCCCAGCCCCCCCCCCTCACATCTCTCCTTTACTCCCTCACATCTCACAGGGGTGAGAGATAGGGCGGAAGGAGTAGAGAGACCAAGGGTGGGAGCAGAGAGACCATGTGGGAACCACTGAAAATAAGTGCCACCTGCAACCAGTGCAAACAGGACACATGCAGGAGACACACAGGCCACAGACAGGCAGGAGACACAGGCAGGAGACACAGGTAGGAGACATAGGCAGGAGACATAGGCAGGAGACACAGGCAGGAGACACAGACAGGAGACACAGCTTCATCTCTCTCTCTGCTGCATGCTTTTTCTCTGCTCTTTGGCCCCACCTCCAGGCTCCTGTCACCTCCTCCTGATTGGCTGTTGCTGTGTAATGCAGTCAATCAGGATGGAGCAAGCTGCCCAGCCCCTTAGCAGAAGCTCTGCTCTCTCCCTTCTCACACCGGATCTGCGAACTGAGGAAAATTTAGGTACAGGTTCGCACGAACCGGTGCGAACCGGCTGAATCCCACTGCTGATTCTACATCATAACCAACCAAGCTGTGCATCCTATTAGCATATATGCAATGCCGTTGCAGTACTACAATCTGCTTTCCACAAAACGCAGAATACAAGAACCAATTTACAATGGAGTTGTGAAGAATCCGTTCCTGGTTTGAGCGGGAGCTCACTCTTGCAGAGCTGGTGAACTTTCAAACATACCTCCCCTTGGAATTTCAAGTACTTTCACCTGTGTTTGCAATCACTGTAGCTCTGTCTCTCTGATCTGGCATTGGAAGAATTCCCACACACCCCTGTCTTGGGATTGGCTATCTGCCCTTCTTATACCGGCCTCTTTCTTTGACCCCTTGCCGAGCATAATCCGAATTACACTTGGATGTAACTGTGTTTGCCACAAACACTCCTGCCTTGGCCCTGTTCCTGAGACCTGCTGCAGAGGTCTGCTTCCTGTGCTGAAGCATTGGCTCCCCAGTGCTACTCTTGCCGTGTTCCTGAGACCTGCTGCAGAGGTCTGCCTCCTGTGCTGAAGCATTGGATCCCCAGTGCTACTCTACCTTGTTCCCAAGACCTCCTGCATTCACCCTAAGCAGAGGTCTGCTTCCTGGTACCTGTGCTGAAGCGTTGGAGCCCCAGCGCCAGCTTTGCCTGTTCCCTGAGCCCTGCTGTCTTCTTTCCTTGCAGAGGGCTGGTTCCTGGGGCCTGCTGTATATCTCCATTGCAGAGGCCGTGTCCTGGTTCCTGTGCTGAAGTGTTGGATTCCCAATGCTAACCTTCTGCTTCCTGTTCCTTGAGGTCTGCTGCATTCCTGCCTTGCAGAGGCCTTCGTTATGGGTCGCTCCTCACATAGAGGCCATTCCCACAGTACGGCTGAAGCGGGGCAACCTGATTCCTTGTTGCCGAACTTCTGCCTGGATATCGATTACCCTGATGTCTCAAACCCTGCCCTGGCTTGTCTAAGGATTACTCTACATTCTCCAACCCTGACCCTGCTACGGATGACTATGCTGCGCAATCCAGACCCGGCTTCGTGGTCTAAGGTCGGTGTATTCACATCCCCACCTCAGCCCCGCGGTTCGGTCCCGGTTTGTGGCGAGCACGACCGTTACAGTAGTGCAATAGAAATCTAGTCGTACTACCATGTCCACATGGTCCAAAGTAGATCCCTTGCATTGAAGCAGCCGCTATAAAGATGCAGTTTCTGATGAGAATGCTACAACAGAAAAAAACGAATATTAGTTCAAGCGGGACAAAAGACCATGAGATGGTAAAAAATATATTATATAATTAGTGGATCAAAAAACAGGTTGAGAGGCTGCTCAGTGAAGCTAAAGAATATGCAGGGATAATGAGAGGCAGGAGGAGACATACAGTATAGAAAAGGGTTGATAAGTATACAAACACGTATATTACCCTGAGTTGGCTGGTAAATGCCATACATGGACAAAACTCGCTGACTGCAACCCTAAGGCCCGGGTATACCCGGTGTGGAGTAGCCGATACTCACAAGAAATCACTGTCCTTCCTCTCCTACTGTGTGTACGAAACACTGCCTGCTGCACGAATCCTCCAATGGTCCCCCGAAGGCGTCTCTTCAATGAAGTGAATAAAGCTGCTTGTGTGATTCAGTTCGGATATAGATTCTAATCATAACCAACCAAGCTGTGCATCCTATTAGCACATATGCAATGCCGTTGCAGTACTACAATCTGCTTTCCACAAAACGCAGAATATACGAACCAATTTACAATGGAGTGCAATAGAAATCCAGTCGTACTACCATGTTCACGTGGTCCAAAGTAGATTCCTTGCATGAAGCAGCTGCTATAAAGATGCAGTCTGATGAGAATGAGACAGAAATATGTCCGCTATCGCACACTGAGAAAGACATCACTGGTTATCCAGTGGTGCTTTCATCTGAATAAATTAATGAGTCAAGAAAGAGGTCAAAGTCTACAAGTCTGCTGACTGCAAAAGAGAGGTGCCATCAGGTGCAGTCAAATTTTATGAGAACTCCACCAAGGTTGATCTAATGGAGCTAAATGATGCTGAGCCAGACACAGATGGTTGTACGAGTGACATGGACAAGGAGATCACACGATGCGAGCCGGACTCAGATGGTCGTACGAGTGACATGGATGAGGAGATCACACGATGCATGGAAGTAATAATAATAGCATGTTCTTGTATAGCGCTGCTTGTTGTACGCAGCGCTTTACAGAGACATTTTTCAGGCTGAGGTCCCTGCCCCGTGGAGCTTACAATCTATTTTTTGGCGTCTGTAAAGTACAGATGCAACTGTCGGTTCTGGCCCGGTGTGTGTGGAAAATCCACAAGCATCTTGCAAGCAGTCTGCAGCATAGTCTATAGACGATGTAATGGCCCATCGAATTAACACAGCGGGGGTCTCTGCATTTGAATGGGACTCGCACCCCGGTAGGATTCACACAGCGTGAGTCCCATTCAAATGCAGGGACCCCCGCTGTATTAATCCGATGGGCCATTACAGCGTCTACGGACTATGCTGAGGATTCTCCCCGACATGTTCATGGAATTCCTCAAATTCTGGGCCAAAACTGACAGTTTCATCTGTAGTTTTTGCCAAGCAAGTAGAAGAGGAAGTGGAGAAATGGATGTGAAATATTTAAAGTGTCTGGAGTTAGTTTTGGAGATTAATCTTTAATCATGGATGCATTCTGAATATCCGGACTAATATTCTGATAAATTTCTTCAAACAGGTATGACTGTGATCTGATTTTCATCTATCAATTGAGAGAACTTTAATCAAATTAACATCTTACTGGTATGAGCTGAATAGACAGACCCCTCCCTTAATTGTTAGTCAAGTGAATGTGTTTAACTATATAAGGCAGTCTCTCTTGGCTGTGAGCCATATGGCTGTGAAACATTTTAAAGTGTAACTTTGAAAGTGTCTGGAGTTAATTTTGAAGTTGAAATTGGAGCTGAAGATTAGAGGAAGATCTGGACTCTGCACAACAACAACTCTGCAGCTGTGAGAACTTGACTTTCTAAAAGCTGTGATTCTTTGTACTCTTCCTATCCTCAAATACCTGGGAAGTCGCTCCTCCTGCATCTCACTATGCCCTCCCTATTGCTTTGTCTGTTTACTGTTTCCTCACTCCTTTGTGAGCGTTTCTGTTCTCTACATCTTCCCCACTCCCCACTGCACCATTATTTATACACCTCTCTCCCAACAACTTATTTGCCCCTCAATAAAAAACACCCACACAAATCCTCTATTCACACCCTCTGTCTACTCCTTCCTGCTGCTGGGGATCTCCCCTAAGCCTGAACTAAGACATACACACCTTATCTCACCCATGCCTCCCTGCCATCTCTTCCCCTGTAAATGGTGTTAACCTTCTGATTTAATACTGACTAACCTTAAACCTTACCCCACAAGTTAAGCATCCCAACAGCCTGCACTCCTGGATACTGTCCTACAGTCACTCCTACCACCCATTGTGGCCAAGCACTGCCATCTACTGCTGCGGCCAAGTTTATTCGAGCATTTGCCCGTTCTTGGCCGCAGCAGTAGCCTGGCGCGCGCCGGAGGGTGACGGGCACGCGCCGAAGCAGCGGAAGAGCGCCCTCCGATCGGGGCGCTCTCCCTACCGCTGCCGAGTCCGCCGGGTCCCCCGGAACCCCCTGCCGCCGTCCCCCACATCGCGGGACACCAGGGCTCCCTCGGGGAGCCCTGGACGCGCGTGCAGGGGGCGCAGGCTCCCGAAGACGCGTGACCGCGCGTCGGTGACGCGCGGCATGCCGAGGGGCGGCCACTAGCAAGCCGGGAAATCTCCCGGCTTGCGGATCTGGCCGCACTGCGATTAAGTGTGTCGCCAGTGTACAGCACTTATTCCCTCACCAGCTGTCTCTGTAAGTTTCCCCTCAAACCTCTTAGATTGTAAACTCTTCAGGGCTGGGATTTCCTTTCCTATTGTCTGATTTTGCTGCACTTCATGTATTTTAATTCCCTGTACTGTATTCTTTGTGAAGCGTTGAGTACACTTTTGGTGCTATATAAATAAAGACATACAATACAATACAAATTGAAAGGTAAACTTGAGCAAGAAGTCCTCCACAAGTGACTAAAGCTTGAGGAACTAGAACAAATACTTGAAGAGATACTGGGTGAGTGCATAGTTATAAAGACTTTGGCACCTGTCTTCTCTTCAATCACAACTATACATTGTGACTTGGATTTTATAAAGAGGTAACTAAATACCATGCTAAATGCCTGGTAATTGTCCCAAATGGAAAACCCAAAGTTGCTGGTGTGAGTGAAGATGTTCTTAGAAAAAGACATTTCACCAAGGAGAACCAGGTCCATGGATCTAGTTGGAAGTTGGACAGTCAGAAAGACACAGAAAAGACTGGTGAGAAGTTTGGAAACTTCTTTGATGGGAAGTCGGGAAAAAAAAGGAAAGAAAGATTGTAGTCGGGCTTCTCCGACAGTTATTGTGGTGCATAGGCCGCTCAATAGGACAATGTTGTCCTGGGGAGGGGGATATGTGACAGGGGGTTTTCTTTACTAGAGTGGGATGCATTATGTGTGCTTTCCAGCATGCGGGAGGTTAAACTCTTCTGGAAAGGCAATTAGCTAGGGTGTTCTAGTTAACTGACTTTAAATCCCTTTGCAAGCATCAGTCATTAAGCTGCCAGGGCAGTTACTTTCCATATTTTGCGCATGGTTTACTACAGTCACAATCACTGGCTTTATTGTCAAATACTTGTTCTTATTAAAATGGCTCTTTTTGTTAGGTTGCCCATTCATTGCCATTGTGGCAATCCATGCCCATATTGGGGGCATGGTTTACCATTCTGACAATCAATGGGTAAAGGGGGTGGGGGTAATTGCCCTAGGTAGGAAGGTTAGGCCTCTTGGTTGGGTAGCAGGGAGGGGGATTAACCCTTTAATTACTATAGCGGTTACTAACCACTGCAGTGATTAAGGGGTTAGTGCACAGTAGTTACTTTTTTTATTTTAATGTTGCTGCCGACAGATGATGTAGAGGACATGGAGGAAGATGAGGATGGCTTTTATCCTGGCAGGGATAAGTACAACTTTAATTTACTTTATGCTGGCTGGCTAATGTTTTATTTTTAATGGGCAAATGCACTATTATCTATATCTGGATAATAGTAATTTTGCCCATTACAGTGTGTGTTGGGGAGGGGGAAGGGGGGTTTGTATTTAAAAAAAAATTATTATTGTACTGTAATTGTTTTTGGAATGGGGAAATGCGGGAATTAGCCATTGTTGGCTAATGGCACTCTTACCCATTCCAGTGTGGTGTTGGTAGTCATGGGGTGGGTGAAGGTTGTAGTTGCTCCAGGATGGTGTTTAGGTTTTGCGGGATGGTAGCGTGAGGGATTAACCCCTTCATTACCTTAGCGGTTATAACCGCTAAGGTAATGAAGGAGTTAACGTCTACTGAAACCCCCCCACAAGGCCTAAGCACCCACCCTGGGGCAACTACCCTCTCCACCTGCCCCCTGTACCAACAACAAATCAGTTCCTGCCATTTAACCCTTTCATTACCTTAGCGGTTAGCTGAGACGGTAATGAAACCGGCTGTAATTTAATTTTTATTACATAGGATTGAATCTGGGGGTCTACGGAGCTTAAATGAATATGCACGTCAGCTCCGGAGACCCCCGGAGACTTCCTAATTCAATCCTATGCAGTAAAAGAAAACATAAACTCCTTGATATGCAAATCGTGATTCTGATCTCACCACCCTTTAGATTGCGAGAAAAGAATGCAAGTTTTCATAGTACGATATGCATATCGGAGTTTAGTGAAAAGCAGTTGTTGGCACAAAAAATTGAGTTTGGGCATTTTTTCAGCACTACTTGTTATAGCCAGAGTTTTATACC
This sequence comes from Ascaphus truei, assembly GCF_040206685.1. Lineage (NCBI taxonomy): Eukaryota > Metazoa > Chordata > Amphibia > Anura > Ascaphidae > Ascaphus > Ascaphus truei. Next base: position 162,469,639 of record NC_134485.1, read on the forward strand.
TCCTTTAAAAAGCCATTTTAGCTCAATATTGCCATGTTATCGAAGCTTTGTGAATAGCTACAGAACACATGCAATATCGCTCTAAAAGGGCCCCTAACCAACATTAATGCACTTATCGAAGTTTAGTGAAAAGGCACCTATATGTACTTTCATTTTCAATTATTCAAATGCACTGATAATTTATGAAACACATCAAAATTATATTTTTAAAATATTCTAATATTAAAAAAACCTTCTTCTAGGGTTAAACCTTCAACATGGTGACAATATTTGAACCAGTGATATACAGTCATGTGAAAAAGAAAGTACACCCTCTTTGAATTCCATGGTTTTACATAACAGGACATAATAACAATCATCTGTTCCTTAGCAGGTCTTAAAATTAGGTAAATACAACCTCAGATGAACAACAACACATGACATATTACACTGTCATGATTTATTTAACAAAACTAAAGCCAAAATGGAGAAGCTATGTGGGAAAAACTAACACCCTTACTGCTTCCATAGGAATTAAGATGCTAAGTAACAGACAGGTGCTGCTAATCAAATGTCATTGATTAATTGATCATCAGCAAGTGTGACCACCTCTATAAAAGTGGAAGTTATAGCAGTTTGCAGGTCTGGAGCATTCAGGTGTGTGTTAACACAATGCCAAGAAGGAAAAACATCAGCAATGATCTTAGAGAAGAAATCGTTGCTGCCCATCAATCTGGGAAGGGTTATAAGGCCATTTCCAAACAATTTAAAGTCCATCATTCTACAGTGAGAAAGATTATTCAAAAGTGGAAAACATTCAAGACAGTTGCCAATCTTCACAGGAGTGGACGTCCCAGCAAATTTACTCCAAGGTGAGACCGTGCAATGCTCAGAGAAATTGCAAAAAACCCAAGAGTTACATCTCAGACTCTACAGGACTCAATTAGCATGTTAAATGTTAAAGTTCATGACAGTACAATTAGAAAAAGACTGATCAAGTATGGTTTGTTTGGAAGGGTTGCCAGGAGAAAGCCTCTTTCCAAAAAGAACATGGCAGCACGGCTTAGGTTTGCAAAGTTGCATCTGAACAAACCACAAGACTTATGGAACAATGTCCTTTGGACAGACGAGACCAAAGTGGAGATGTTTGGCCATAGTGCACAGCGCCACGTTTGGCAAAAACCAAACACAGCATATCATCACAAACACCTCATACCAATTGTCAAGCACGGTGGTGGAGGGGTGATGATTTGGGCTTTTTTTTTTGCAGCCACAGGATCTGGGAACCTTGCAGTCATTGAATCGACCATGAACTTCTCTGTATACCAAAGTATTCTAGAGTCAAATGTGAGGCCATCTGTACGACAGCTGAAGCTTGGCCGAAATTGGGTCATGCAACAAGACAATGATCCCAAGCACACCAGCAAATCTACAACAGAATGGTTGAAAAAGAAAAGAATCAAGGTGTTGCAATGGCCCAGTCAAAGTCCAGACCTCAACCCGATTGAAATGCTGTGGCTGGACCTTAAGAGAGCTGTGCATAAACAAAAGCCCACAAACCTCAATGAACTGAAGCAACATTGTAAAGAAGAGTGGGCCAAAAGTCCTCCACAACAATGTGAGACCCATTTCCAAGTGACAAAGGTGCTTTAGCACTGAATCCATTAGATGTATATATTCATAACACTGGACTGGATAAAGATATAGATAACTGCTTGAAGATAGTAAAGTCCCCAGATAGGCCAAAATACCCTGAAGGGTAAGGTGTGAGAGAAGGGTAAGGTGTGAGGCTAAAAAACCCCAATCAAACCCTCATTGGGATGGTCCCTGGACTCACATTGAGCAATCATGAATAAGAAAGTACTCACAGAAATTTCTTAATCCTGAAGTCCTGGTAGGCGTGCAGCCTGAAGCGGAGAGGTAAACATGAAGATGATTCTGGCGCAGCAGCCAAAAAGTGGGTCCCAAACAATGAATGTTAAAAATAATTCTTTATTAATCCGTCTAAAAAAGTGGAGGCACTAACCCTCCTACCAATTTTGTGTTCCAAAAAACACTTTATCAAGGAGTATACACTGTATTAATGATGCTTACTTATATACACATTCAAATGCCCCGGTGTTGTGCCAAAATGATGACGTAGGACCGCCCACAAAACGTGATGACGTCAAGCACCTGTCGGACACGCCCCTCAGCTGCTCCGAGGCAAAACGGAGTACTAAAACCCACTCCTGCACTAAAACGGGCCCGAGAGCACTGCGGAGGTATCCCCCATCCACCCGGCACTTACCCATAATAAGCCGCTGTTCCGGTGAGCGCGGAGACACAGAGGAATTCCCTGTCAACCGCGTCATCAACGGGGCGGCCCCTCATGAGCAGCGTCAGATCCATGGCTCCACCCCCACAACCATCTCAAGCCCAAGCACAAAGAATAGAAAATACGCCCCCCAAAGCCAAGGAGCCAATAGGTGCATGTCCCCAGGAGTGGGCACGCCCACACCTCGTCACTTGTTGCCATGCAGAGTAGAAAAAAATATATTGCAAATACATTTAAAGCCCAAGTATGGCTAAATGACATTATTTCTACTCTTGTTAATGGGCAAAATAAAATTTAAAACATAACAAACATACAAATATACCATAGTCTCCTGAAGAAACTGTGCAGCAGATATTTATAAAGGATATATATTAAAGATAATAATAATTAATAATAACATCTCTAATCTAAAGAAATCCATCTGACTACAGATCAAGAAAAAACTCCTTATTTAACAATGGATAAACAAAAACATATACATTTGAGCATGAAAAATCTTCCAAACTATCAAAAGATTACATGAAATAAACATGAACCTTAACTGAAATTCTTGAATAATGATACAAAAAAGTTATGGTCTACGTAAGAAATATAATGGTATCTATATAATACTTATGGCACAAAACACCTATTTCTGAACATATAAACATAAAAAAATAATCAAAATCAATTCAACAGACATTTGAACATTGTCTATTGAAATAAACTCAAAATTGTAATTGAGTATATGTCAAGGGTCCCTTAGCATGTATATTTTTCAAATATGATGTATAAGAATATTAAGTACAGATATTCATTGTACTTTTAGCAAAGGGTAAATGATGATCATGCCAAATGTATAATGAATATTAAATACTCCCTCTACTCATCCAAACAATGAGTCAGATTCCTTATCCTTATTGGATCTCGTAGAATTGGGTAAGTTAACTAATGTTCTCTCCAAAAATGAATACAATTACATTTACAATCCTACCCCAACAATTCCCATATTTCAACATCTCCCAAAGATGTGGAATGTATGCATTATTCACACTATTTACACGTTTGTATCTTCCTTTGTCTGGGGAATCGTGTATTATCCATCTAGAATATGGAAGATACTGGCAGTTCACAAGAGTCCATCTCTCTACCAGACTACGCATTCAGTTGTCGTGATGATATTCAAAGGCATAAAAAAGCCTCTCAAATGTTTGATAATATCATAGATGTGGACACTAATGATATAGCAGACCTTAAAATCCACTTTCAGAAGTTAGAACAATTGCTGATTCTTAGAACCAGAGAATGGTGGGATGCCGTAGCATTGGAAAACTATTTGAAGGTTAAAAGAACCCCAAGGGGTCTATGGATCAAAAAGGCACCTACATTTGGTTTTCCAAACAAAGAATTTGAAGAAAAATGGATTATAGGTCTAGATACTAGCTCATTAAACCTTATGGAATTAACTGTACAAGAAAAATTAAAAGAAAAAGATTTGTTGGATCTAAATGCTTTTTTAAAACCTTATACCATGTGAGTTTATTGGATTTTACCTACCTTTATAAAATATCCTGTACAGTCTGCACTATGTCCGGTTCTATTTTATACTAAGGTCCATTGGAGTGATCTACCTGTTTGGTGACGGTTTGCAATCTTGATTGCATTGTTTGCAGCACACCACCCAAAGATACCTTTACGTGTCCATATCCATCTCACGTTTGTGAGTATTCTGCATATAGACCTGATAATATATCACCCACGCCATTATCATTACAATACTGCACCATCAGAATATGTTTTTGTTTTCACATGTTTGCGCTTCCTGATGATCCACACCTTTCCATCAGATGACATATAAACTGGTGTATGTTGAGGATAATAATCCTATTATTTGAGTCTTATCTCATCAATTGACTTACACCAGACAGGTCTCGATTCAACACCCCATAGGGGATTTTAGTATTTGTTTGTTTTGTAATTTTAAGTCGTCGCGGTTGTTATAATTAATAAATATTTTTTATTTTTATCTTTTGAATTATTGGTTTTTGTGAGCTCTGACTCACTCTAGTGTGTCACTAGGTAGGAGTGATTCTACCTCATATAGTGGGACAATTGGTATCCCAGGCTAATTTAGCTATTAATATTACTTTGAGTGCAGTTAACTGGGTTCTTTTCGTTAATCTTAGAGTTAACATGTTGTGCTATACATATCGTTAACCCTTTGCACCCTAGTCTACAACTCTATAGGTATTGGGTTGAGCGTTGAGCCATTTCTTTAGTTGTTTTCTGCTGCTGGTGTGATTCAATCCAGATATAGGTTCTACATCACAACCAAGCAAGCTGTGCATTGCTAAAAGCGCACCTGCAATGCCATCTCAGTACTACAATCGGCTTTCCACACAAATCAGGAAAGAAGAACCGAAATACGACTGAGAAGCAGCTTGAACCACCCATGAATATGGCTACAGAACCTGATACAGGTGGTCATCCTAAACTCAGGGAAGAAAGGATCGTCTGACGCAGGGGAAAATACATGATCAAGCAGTCAGAAGAAAGATTGTGCTTGGGAAAAGTCCTCCTCGAGCGACTGAAGAGTGCTGAGCTCAAGCATCTTCTTGGGGAGACATTACTCACCTGGAGAAAGGGCTCCAATCCAAGCGGGACTAAGGGTTCTCTTCCTCCATCCACTCATTCAAGCAGCAGAGATACCTTGAGTGAGAGTGGAAGAATGGGGTTTAGCTGTAGCAAGCCCAAGCTTCCCACAAACAGGGGAATAAAGCAGCCTCAGAGCTCTGAGAATCTAGCAGAGAGATAGTTAATTGCAGCAACTCAATAAACCAGTCTCCACCTGGACTAATGAGAGCTTTGTCAAAAGCCTCATTTGAAACACAGGAGAGAGATTATTTAGCTCACATTTGGGCTAACAGAAGGAGATCAGAGAAAGATACAGAAAATATCCCGCTACTGCTTAGTGAAATGTAGAGTGAGGTGCTCACTAGGTAAGGTAAATGTATAACAATGCAAGAACAGGAAACCTAGTTTGAGAGCACTCAGATAGTAATTGGTGAAATAGTTAAAATTCAACTTTAATGTCTATAAACGAATATAAAATACAGGGTGTTAAAAAATAATTTAATTGGAACAACATCTGTAGTGACCCAGATCGAAATGGGAGCACTGTAAAAGTGCTCTCAACCTTGTACTAAGGTGTGTAGGTTAAGACTTGTGAGGTCTTAAGGTGAACCTATATGCTATGTATAGGATAGCCTTGAGGTTCAGGCACATTGGTGAGGCTAGTTAAATCACACACTAAATCCCTATGTGTGCTGAAAAGTACATGAGACGAAACACTGTAATATAGGCAGTGTAATTCTGTAGAGCAATGATAAGGAGTTATCAGAAGGATTAGTCTTGCAGCGCAGCACTCCGCAAAACAGTCTCTGTGTGCCTGAATGCTGCGATCAGAGTGAGTTTTCAACACTTGCTTAAGAAATGCTGCTACAGTATATCAGAAATCAATACAGACACGCACTAAAATCACAGTGGTAATCTGGTAAAATCTCCAGTAAAATACCACTATGCGATTGGTGTTCCGCTGTAGGTTTCTAGAGCATTAGTAAATGTTGTCAGGTGGGTATGTCTTACAGCGCAGAGTTCTGTAAATTAGTCTCTAATTTGTCTGAGTGCTACGATTAACTTAAGTCATCTGCGCATGTGTGAACAGTGCTGCTAAAGTGTCTCAACGAGCAGTATAGACACACACTGAGATTAAAGTATTTATTTATAAAATATTTTACCAGGAAGTAATACATTGAGAATTACCTCTCATTTTCAAGTATGTCCTGGGCACAGAGTAAAACAAATAATACATGGTTACAAGTACAGTTACATAAATGAACAGGGTATACATTATATACAAGACATTGCGTGCACAGTTAAAGAAAATATATATTATGAGCGTATGAAACAGTTACAGACCAGGTTAAAATGTGAGACAAATAGAGACAAACAAAGGAGGTACAGAATCCTCCTCAAAGATCCTCATTGGCTGCACACAAGGCTAGGAGTAAATTACAGGGTATAAATACCAGATATACAAATGTGGTTCAGTTAACCATTCGGTACAGGTAAGCAATCGCTCCCAACATTGTGAGAGGACAATTGCCACTAAAAAGCCATATGGCAAAAATAACAAATCATTTATTAATATATAACTTGACACACAACATAAAGCACACGCTCTAAACTAACTTAAAACCAATTAAAAATGTAATTGTAACGGGGGACAGTCACATGTGTAGCGATCAGGAGTAGTTACCATCTAAATCATAAGTGAGTACATACAGCACACAGATGGTTAATAGAAAGCCAAGCAAATGACTGCTGTTGAGTTAATCTCTACTCACGATGGTAGCTATAGTGTGCAGGCTAAGGTGTAGGGTTAATACCACAGTATCAATAACGTGGGCTTCCAAATGCAACCAAACACTCAGATGTCCCTATAGCTAGTACCTACTGATCTCACCCGATTACTGCCTCCTCCGGGACGTCATGGAGGAGGCAGTAATCGGGTGAGATCAGTCCTTGTATTGGGAAGTTGCGGGCTATGTACTACACATGTTTTATATACTGATCTGGATCAGAATTTACGTGTGGGTGCCCTGCGGTGTATTAGAACTGAGGGTTACCTGATATCTTATATATATCTACTATACACGTATGTATCGTGATTTGAAACGTGTGTAGATGCCCCGCTGTGTGAGCGACCAGGTGTGTGCAGTTTATCTCTCTCTGATAGTCTGTGAGTAGCACGGTGTGACAGGCTTTGTGGAAATCTCCCAACAGAGCTATAGGGACATCTGAGAGTTTGGTTGCATTTGGAAGCCCACGTTATTGATACTGTGGTATTAACCCTACACCTTAGCCTGCACACTATAGCTACCATCGTGAGTAGAGATTAACTCAACAGCAGTCATTTGCTTGGCTTTCTATTAACCATCTGTGTGCTGTATGTACTCACTTATGATTTAGATGTTAACTAATCCTGATCGCACCACATGTGACTGTCCCCAGTTACAATTACATTTTTAATTGGTTTTAAGTTAGTTTAGAGCGTGCGCTTTATGTTGTGTATCAAGTTATATATTAAAAATGATTTGTTATTTTTGCCATATGGCTTTTTAGTGGCAATCGTCCTCTCACAATGTTGGGAGCGATTGCTTACCTGTATCGAATGGTTAACTGAACCACATTTATATATCTGGTATTTATACCCTGTAATTTACTCCTAGCCTTGTGTGCAGCCAATGAGGATCTTTGAGGAGGATTCTGTGCCTCCTTTGTATGTCTCTATTTGTTCACACTATCCTCTTTGCACCGGCAGGTAAACCATATGTATACCCTAACTGACAATATATTACATAGCAAGGTGAGCGGTAGATCACAAGTTATGTATACATAAAATGTGAGACAGCCTTAGATTTGAAAGAACTGAAACTGGTGGTGGATGTGAGAGTCTCTGGTAGGTTGTTCCAGTTTTGGGGTGCACGGAAGGAGAAGGAGGAACGTCCGGATACTTTGTTGACCCTTGGGACCATGAATAGTCTTTTGGAGTCTGATCTCAGGTGATAAGTGCTGCAAGTGGTAGGGGTGAGGAGCTTGTTCAGGTAGCTGGGTAGCTTGCCCATGAAGAATTTAAAGGCAAGATAGGAAAGGTGAACTTTGCGCCTAGACTATAGTGTTGACCAATCTAGTTCTTTGAACATTTCGCAGTGATGTGTGTTGTAGTTGCATTGGAGAACAAAACGACAAATTGAATTGTAGAGGGTGTCAAGTTTGCTAAGGTGGGTTTGAGGAGCCGAGCCATATACTATGTCTCCATAGTCAATAATTGGCATTAGCATCTGCTGTGCGATACGCTTTCTGACCAGGAGACTTAGGGAGGATTTGTTCCTGTAAAGTACCCCTAGTTTGGCATACTGCACCGACACACTTTATTCGAGCAAATACCCGGTATGTACCTGGCAGATACCTGGAATGCGCCGCTCCTCACCTCTGACAAGCCCCGTTGCATTTGCCTTCCCAGCCTGGGTTCATGCCTGGCTGATGGGCGGCTGATCTGTTAAATGATAATGATTAGGATTTAATAGGCTGCAATGCTTCGCGTGTCTACCAGATGGCATAAATTCATGAATTGTAATGCAGTATATATATATATACTGTGCAGAATTGAAGCCAGCAGGAATAAAATGCTTCAATCCCTGCTTGGAAAATAACTCAATGCACTCGGGCAGAAAACAGTCACAAACCTCAATACACCCGGGTATACCCGAATTCGTGGGACTAGCCGAGCTCGAATAAAGTGTGTCGCCAGTGTAGGTCTTGGTTGTCAGGGTATCAATGTGCATCCTGAATGTTAAGTGGGAGTCAAACCATAAGCCCAGGTATTTAAAACTAGTGACAGCTGTTAGGGTGGTGTTAGCGTTGGTTCTAATCTGGAGCTCAGTCACTGGAAGCTTTACAAATTTAGTCTTGGTCCCAAATACCATTGTTACAGTCTTGTCAGTGTTTAAAAACAGTTTGTTTTGGGAAATCCAGTTTTCGAGTCTCAAAAAGTCAGACTGGAGTATGTGTGTATGTGTGGTCTGATTAATTCTCCAAAAGGCAACCCTTTTCCCCTCTTTTTAACTTGTTTATTAATGACCTTGAGGTTGGCATCGAGAGCAAAGTCTCCATCTTTGCTGATGATACTAAATTGTGTAAGGTAATAGAATCAGAGCAGGATGTAATTTCTTCCACAAGGACTTGGAGAGACTGGAAACGTCGCCAGGTAAAAGGCAGATAAGGTTTATTACAGATAAATGTAAGGTTATGCATTTAGGATGCAAGAATAAACTGGCGACTTACATTTAAATAGGGATATATTGGGGGAATCCTTGATGGAGAAGGATTTAGGAGTGCTTGTAGGCAGCAGGCTTAGCAATAGTGCCCAAAGTCATGCAGTAGCTGCAAATGCAAACAAGATCTTATCTTGCATTAAACGGCAATGGATGGAAGGGAGGTAAACATAATTATGCCCCTCTACAACGCATTAGTAAGACCACACCTTGAGTATTGAGTACAAGTTTGGGCGCCACTCCTTAGAAAAGACATTCTGGAACTAGAGAGAGTGCAGAGAAGAGCCACCAAATTAATAAAGGGGATGGACAATCTATCTTATGAGGAGAGGCTATCTAAATTAGATTTATTTGCATTAGAAAAGAGGCGTCTAAGAGGGGATATGATAACTATATACAAATATATTCGGGGACAGTACAGGGAGCTTTCAAATGAACTTTTCATCCCAAGGGCAGTACAAATGACTCGGGGGCATCCCTTTAGGTTGGAGGAAAGGAGATTTCACCAGCAACAAAGGAAAGGGTTCTTTACAGTAAAGACAGTTCAAATGTGGAATTCATTACCCATGGAGACTGTATTTACCATTTTATTTTAATTAAAAAAATCTATATAACTATAGAAAAGTGTCTATTATTTATGAAAAAAAAACTACATTTAGCCTATAATAGTAATAATCCCCTCAGAACAGGGCATTACTAGCCAATAATGCCCTGGCTGGGTTAAAATCCCTCGGCATCGCCTCGTGCCTTCATCTCTTCCAGCCAGTGCATTATTGGCCAATAATGCCCTGTTCTTCGGGGATTATTACTTAAATATGGGATTATCATACACAATCTCTAAATTTCTGCCTATTAAGGGAAATGCAAACTTTTTCCCAGGCAAAAATCAGACATCCTTTCAATTGTGGGAAGTCAAGGGCTTAAGGTTTATAGGACATTTGATAAAGGAAGACCAGGAAAGGCTCCTTACCTTTGAGGAATTAAAGGAAAAGTGGGAGATACATAGTTCACATGGTAATTCGTATGCACAGGTGACACATTATTGTAAATCACTGGAGAACTATAAAAAGGAAATATTGTCAAATAATATATTTGATAATTTTTTTAGTCTTTCCAGAGAGAATAGATACACTATATCAGATATATATAATTTAGTAAGAGACAAAAATTATGAGAGGATTTTGCAAATGGTTTTTGTTTCCTGGAACAAAGATTTAAAGGAAATAACGGAACTTGATGTACACTAATACTGGTTTAAATAGAAGATGCAAATAAAACTGACACACAGGGCATATTGTGCTTTTAACATAAATTACAAGAATACAGACAAATCCAGGAATAGATGTCCAAAGTGCCAACAACCTAAAGCAGACCTAAAACACTGCATATGGGACTGCCCCAAGATTGCACATTTTGAGGACCAAGTGCTAGATTATATACAGCAGAATGTTAAAATAACTGTGGTTAAAGAACCAGTTTGTTTGATATTTGGTAACTTGGATGAATGGAAGATCATTAATAACGGGGTAAGAATACCTAATTTCGTAGAAATTACATTATTGGCAGCCAGAAAAATTATAATGTTACAATGTATAAAGAGTACACCCCCTAACGTGGAGATGCTAAACAAATATCTAACACAATTAATCATGTTAGATAAAATGGAAGCAGAAAAAATAAAGAGCTAAAAACAGAAACACTATTTAAAAAATGGGATCCCTTTATTGAAATTTTACCAGACAGGGACAAAGAGGTTGTGATGCGGGCGTTTGACCAAACGTCATGGTATTTTCTAAAAAGATGGGTACGTGAGAGGCACAGAAGGTAATGAGAGGGGAAATAATAAAATATTTAATGTTTTTTATCCCTAGATAAGATTAGGACCTATAGCACAGAAACAACTAAAGGAACTTTGAGTAAGGGGGGATAAGGTACAGAGGGAAATAATGCAATGCAGATAGAACTGACTCATCGATTTAAAATTTCATTTAATTTTTTGTTTGTCATTGTCTAAAGTATATGTAATGTTAATATATCATTTACTGGTTTAGGTCACTGTTAAATATAAAGGAATATTGTAATTATTGTAAACTGGTATTTTGTAGAAATGAGTATGTTTGTTATGGAAACCGCAATAAAAATTTTCACAATAAAAAAAAGGGAAAGGGCAATTTTGATCAAGTGGAATTGTACAGAACCTGTCCACAATCTTTCCAAAGAAAACTTTCTCTGAACCACAACATGACTCATATTTACCAAGTACTTCTATATCATAAGGCAACTTCTAGAGCTGGAAGACACTTTATGGTCCATTTAAGACACTGGAGCTGGAAGGTGTTTTAAAGAATTGCACCACTTAGTAAATAAGTTCTATATATTATATTTACAATTTCCTTATTACTTCTTTTTAGACTGCAAGCTTGGAGAAGGCTACTCTTAACTGATTATATACTTCAATGTTAACCATGGTAATATTTCTATGTTATACAGTATTGTTATTGTCTGTCCTCACCATAGCACTACTCTGAAGAAAAAAATAATAACAAATGTGGATCATCATCAAGAGGGCTTTCTGCTGCCTTTTCGAAGCTTTGTTATAAGGTTTGCTGCCAGTATAATATTTTTTTTATTTGGGCGATAAAAAATGATCAGAGACAGAAACAAATAAATTAATCAAAAAGAAATAAAAAGAGTAATATAAATAGAAATTCAGTGATGAGACAGTGATGAAAAGCATAAAAGTAGAGAGCTGGAGAACAATTCCGAAAGTGGAAATCAACATCCAGCAGAATTGAACTGTTGCTTAAGAATCACAAGCTATAATGAAAGGGAGGCACTTTTTTTTATAGTAGTTGTATGATGGTGCTCAGTGGTAATGAGTATCACTATCTTTCTTTCAAAGAAAAAATGCAAACTTAAACTTTTTAAGGAAACGTATCCTACAGCTGCGCCAGCCTTTATTCTAAAGCCTCGCACTCCATACCGCTCTGAATACCGGGTCATGACGCGGTATGTTTTCCAACCGTATAGCAATTGACTCGGGTTTCTATCGGTTTTCTATCGCGTGCAGAATCCATTTATCAGGCGCTGAAAATTGCATTTTAGTGTTGTCTGCAATACCGTCTAGAAACTCAAGTGGGCGATCGCGAGCTGTTGTCTTAAAAGTCTAATAGCAGAGGCGCATGCGCGACGGCAGAGAGGATGGAAGTGTGATTCCAGAGCTCTGTGCCCCGCTCATAGAATAGTGTTAATAATTAACCTCTAATCCACTTAAAAAAGCTGAAAAACTACTCCTAGCAGCTACATAGCTGATCAAGATGTCAAAAAAGGCAAGCCAAAACCCCGAAATCAAAGGGGCTCCCCCAGTATTTTGGCAGTACCCGAAATAGCGCGGCTGAATCCACAATGGCGCCGAGTTCAAACCAGGGCTCCGATTCAGAGCGGGAAGGAGAGAGGGAGGACAGCGGCAACCCTGAATACCAGCCAGTTCGGCTGTGTGATTTCAATCGCCTCTATAATGACCTAAAGACATTACTACAAGGGGAGATCAAAGAACTGGGGAGGGAGGTCAGTAGCCTGGGGGAGCGCACAGGACAAGTGGAGACACAACTCGACCTAACTACCAAGGCTACTAAACGGAATACAAAAAAAAACGCGGAGATGCAATTACAAATTAATGATCTCAAAGAAAAACAAGAAGATGCCGAAAATCGAGAATGGCGTAACAACATCAGGATCAGGGGGGTCCCCGAGGAGATAGGGGACTGCGAGGAGTTTGTCCTGAGATGGCTGGGGGAATTGTTACCTGAGTTCCCCAAGGAGAGGCTGGAGATGGACCGCTGCCACAGAGCGTTAAGATCGATGCCCATCCAAACGGATCAACCGCGTGACATCATAGTGAAATTTCACTATTATAGAAACAGGGAGGCCATCCTCCACAAGACTGGCGCCACTCCAGCGATCGAATTCGAGGGGGCCAGAATGCTCATATTCCAGGACCTGTCCCCCTTAACACTGCTGCGACGCAGAGCACTTCTCCCGATAACAAAGATACTAAGAGACCAAAATGTCTGTGTCACAGGAGACTCCTGTGGCAGGTAGGATCGCGGTGGCCGGAACAGCAGGAAGCGAAGTAGGGGTCACAAGCAGGGGTCCGAGGCAGGCGGCAGGTAGCGAAGTCAGGTAACAAGCAGGGGTCCGAGGCAGGCGGCAGGTAGCGAAGTCAGGTAACAAGCAGAGGTCGGCAACTAGGAGACTGGAACAGGACAGGCGGGGAAGGACAGGTCCGGGAGCAGGGACTGAGAACAGGGAGCAGGGACTGAGACCGGGGAGCAGGGACTGAGACCGGGGAGCAAGGAACAAACAGGGACAAGCCAGATAACCAGCAAGGGCTTTTACTGTGAACAGACTTCCATAACACAGGTACAGGTACAGAAAACAGATCGGGATCAGAGGCATGTGCAATACACTGGCGACACACTTTATTCGAGCTCGGCTAGTCCCACGAATTCGGGTATACCCGGGTGTATTGAGGTTTGTGACTGTTTTCTGCCCGAGTGCATTGAGTTATTTTCCAGGCAGGGATTGAAGCATTTTATTCCCGCTGGCTGCAATACTGCACAGTATATATATATATACTGCATTACAATTAATGAATTTATGCCATCTGGTAGACATGCGAAGCATTGCAGCCTATTAAATCCTAATCATTATCATTTAACAGATCAGCCGCCCATCAGCCAGGCATGAACCCAGGCTGGGAAGGCAAATGCAACGGGGCTTGTCACAGGTGAGGAGCGGCGCATTCCAGGTATCTGCCAGGTACATACTGGGTATTTGCTCGAATAAAGTGTGTCGCAGCAGTAGGAGTCTGACTTCAAGCAAAGGCAATTGAACCAACCAGGAAGCAGAAGCTATAAAGGGCAGAGACAGGAGCAACAAGAAGACAGACAGGCAGACAGAGGAACCCAGAGGAAACAGAAGACAGCAGCACACCCAATGGACAAAGAAGAGCTATGGCTAGGCAGGAGGTCTAGGAGACCCTGACAGTCCGCTACCGTTGGACCTTTCCATTCGGGCTATCGGTGAGCAAAAATGGCAGATCCATCTTCATGAAGGAGATTGGGGAGGGAGATGCATTTCTCCAGAAGCTAAGTCTCAAGGGGGCCCCGACGGCTACTGAAGAGACGGAGGAGATCCCGGGCCCCAGCTGGGCAACAGTGGGACAAACTCCCCGGTCACCAAGAAATAAAAGCTGAGGGCCAGCAGGGGGGGGGACCCTTAAAATAAAACAAAACGTTTGTTCACAAAGTTACCTGGTTTCAAGTTAAAGTTTGACAGTTGCTCTGCTACAGCCCTGCATCAGCTTACGTTACATATAGCTGAGGAGGTAACATGCCCAGAAGAGATGGATTTTAAAGACTCTACAGGGAAAAAAGACAAGATTCCCTCAGGTGAGAAAGCCTCCGCATGGTGGCCTGTAAAATAAGATTTACTTACCTGAGTGATGGCAGTGGGAGGCCCAAAGATGGTGGCTGCCACGAGGGAGGCAGAGATCTACGCTGGAACGCAGGAGCAGGAAGTCCCCACCAGCCGGTAACAGCGGGGAGCATCCCGTGGCAGTTCCCCAGAACCCAAAGGCGTTGGACTTGGAGCCAAGATGGCGGGGCCACAACTCTGAGGACATTGAATGTGTGTGGTTGTATATGTATTTCCCCCCATGTTTCCCTTCTGTTTCCTCCCAATCGCCAGGACCCACCAGCCATGGAACTTCGAGGGCCCTTCGGTGCGGACATAGTCCTACAAAAGAAAAGGTTAGCGGCGGAAAGGAGAACACCGTCGCCCCCTGCTGCAAGTTCACCCCACTCTCCAGATGAGTAATGAGCTGATCCTTATTTCACACAATGTCAAAGGATTCAATAACCCAATAAAACGTAGATTGGCTTTCTGAGATTACATCCGCAAAAAAGCAGATATAGGGCCTCATGCAGTAAGCGACGAATATGTGAAATCGGCAAGCTTACCGATTAGGCATGTTATTGGCGATTTTCCCTCTCCATATGCAGTAAGTGCCGAATCCCTTCAAAATCAAGACGAAAACAAATCCGCCCACTCTCACGATGATTTGCCGATCACACACAGGTGTACCGGCGTGCGTGGCGGGGTGGTGTTACGTTCGCCAATCAAAAATCTTGCTGAATCAGGCAAAGCCAGCATGTATTGGATAGCACGCCATATTTAAAGGCAACGTGTACTGTTAATCATTCTCTGTGTTGTTGGGAGTGAGAGAGAGAGAGACGCACAGAGCTGGGCGATTTAATATTTGCATATTGACTGAGAGACTTGTTGTGTATTGTGAAAGCTTTGTCCTTTGTTGTTTTGTTTACATCTTTGTCTTGTTTTCTATGTGGAAGTGTTTCGTGTGATTGGCTGTATATTTGTTTTCTGTTTTTTGTGAGTGCTGTAAGTATGCCCGCAAAGCGTGGGAAGAGTGATGCTGGTGTGAGTGGTAGTGCTACTCGTGCGAGTACGCGTCAGAGTGAACGTTACTGTTCAGGTGAGTGATGTTGCTAGGAGTGCGAGTGCTGTTGCTGGGAGTGGGAGTGCTGTTGCTGGGAGTGGGAGTGCTGTTGCTGGGAGTGCGAGTGCTGTTGCTGGGAGTGGGAGTGCTGTTGCTGGGAGTGCGAGTGCTGTTGCTGGGAGTGGGAGTGCTGTTGCTGCGAGTGCTGTTGCTGGGAGTGGGAGTGCTGTTGCTGGGAGTGGGAGTGCTGGTGCTAGGAGTGCGAGTGCTGTTGGTGGGAGTGGGAGTGCTGCTGGTGGCTCAGTTGCTGATGGGGTGTCTGGTGGTGGCGTGCTTGCTGGTGGCCAGCTTTTGAAGTCTCTTCCATTGGAACAAGGAGAGTCCAGTCAGCAGCAGCCAAGCTCTGAGCCTAAACCTGCTCGGACGAAACGTGTGGAGAAGCCACGTAATCCTCGCTTCAATGACCAGGAAAATAGGGCTCTTGTCACTGGGATTCTGGAGCACTATGACAGTCTCTATGGACATTTAATAGGTAAGTGTACCTTTCCATTTATTCTTCAAATACATGTGATCCTAGGTCATGTGAGTTTTGTTAATATGCAAATATGGGTACAGAATATCTGTCTATGTTAATTATTGTGGAAACACAGCTTTTTATCATGCGTTACAAGGACAACTAAACACAGGCGTTCAATTTGCGATAACTGCATACAATATTAATGCAAGCTTGCTTACATGTCTAGGTTTAGTAGTGAATGCTCATGTGCTTCACATATTACACCTAAAACAGCATGTTTGCTATCTCTTGGAACAGCTAGCAGTGTAGGAAACTGGTGCTTCTATTATTATGAATTAACGTCATATATTTTGTTTGTATTTCAAGCGCGGACAAGTTCATCAAGCAAAAATTAAATGTGGGACACAATAATAATTGGTGTCAATGCGTGTGGGAATCGTGTCAGGGACAAGCTGAATTATTGCAAAAGATTTGACGATATTAGGTCAAAATTGAAAAAGAAAATACAAGACCAACGCGTGCATGCTTCTGGCACTGGAGGTGGCCCGCCACCACAACGTCTGATATTAACTCCATTGGAGGAGCTGCTTCGGGGAAAATTACTTCCCGTCGTCGTGGAGGGCTTGGCCGGTGACCGGGACATTGGAATTTATCCCTCACAATTTCCACCAGGTGAGAAATATTACTGTACTAGGCGTGTCGTTATTTTACATATTTCCGATGCTTTTTATACTGTCTTCACAATATAAGCATACCTACATCTATATATGTATATGTCTGTTTCTCTATATATATATCTCAAAATAGACATATATGTTGTAGTCCTACTAAAAGCAGTAACTAATATACCACGTGCCATTGCGTGGTCATTTACATGTGAATTCCCAAAATGCATTGCTGCATTGGAAGCAATTGATGGTGGGCGAAGATGGGGAACAACAGGGTAGTAAACATGTGTAACACATGCTAATGAGAAATTATTACTAGCTACAGGTACAGAACATAAATATGTATATGTTACGCCGGAGTAGCCCGCAGACCAGACCTGTCCCTAGAACTGAGGTGGCAGGTATGAATACACACACCGACAGAGCGAGGGACGTGTCCGGGTTGTGGTATTAGATGGTGCCAGGCCAGATGGGGTGTATTGCGAGAATACTTGCCGATACCGTTTTCCCAGGAGAATGGTCGTTGCCGAGATCAGGGGTAGGAGATGTATGGAGGAATCGAGATGAGTGCCGAGGTCGAAGGAAGCCAGAAGGTACTTAAACAGGAACAATCCGAAGTCGAGAGCCAAATGGGGTAGTCTGCCAAGCCGCGTCTAAACCGAGAGAATCAAAGAACAAGCACTGTGAAACACCCATACAAAAACTATGACGAGCGAGGAAGCACAGAACAGAGAGGGTATATAAAGCTGGAACAGCCAACCAGGAGAGGGGGCGTGCCTGGAGGAGCCCAGGGAGCTTCAGTGCATTGGCTGCTGTTCTTAGAGCTCAGGTGACACTCAGCAAGAGCCAGATTGTAACCATGCGGTGTTTGGGGGCTGAGCCTGAGTGGGGATAAGTTCAAGGGCTTTTGTGTGTGCACTGTAAGTCCAACGTGTGCATGAGAGGAAGCAACGTGGGGTACCTTGGACCAAATGTCTTGGAGAGTGGAAATCCATTCGTCTACCGCCGGTACCCCAGAAGCCAGATTAGAAATGGGTAGGCAGGGAGGGTGAAACCCATAATTGACAAAAAATGGAGATTCTCGGGTGGATTCACTTCGGGCCGAATTGACCGTGTACTCTGCCCACGGGAGGAGTTGGGACATATCATCCTGGGAATCAGAGATGAAACATCTGAGGTATTTCTCCAGCGACTGGTTAGTTCTCTCCGTCTGTCCATTGGACTGGGGGTGGTATGCAGAGGAGAAGGAAGAGACAATTCCCAGTCTCTTAATGAAGGTCCTCCAGAACTTGGAGACGAACTGGGATCCTCTGTCAGAGACAATGGAAGACGGAATGCCATGGATCCTAAAGATATGCTCGGAGAAAATGTCTGCTAGGGCGGGAGAGGAGGGCAGTCCCTTGAGGGGGATGAAGTGGGCCATGTTCGAAAACCTGTCTACGACAACTAAAATGATGTTGAAGCCCCTAGACCTAGGGAGGTCGACTATGAAATACATGGAGATATGGGACCATGGACGAGCAGGCACTGGCAATGGGAGGAGAAGTCCCTGAGGTCTCTGTGGAAGTGTCTTGTTCTGGGTGCATACAGGACAAGCGCGAGTGTATTCCGCAATGTCTTTAGACATACTGGGCCACCAAAAGTTCCGACGAATTAAGTCTAACGTCCTTCTGAAACCTGGGTGACCTGCAGTTTTAGAAGAGTGTCCCCAATCTAGGACCTCTGGAATGAATCTGGGCGAGACGAAGAGCCTGTTAGAGGGGATCGCCGTGTTTGAAGGGATCTGTTGCTGGTCCCTTTTGATCTTGTCTAGCGATTTGAAGGTGGAAGTAGCCAAAATTCTCTCGGGAGGTAGGATAGGTTCCAAAGCTGCCTCAGGCCTGTATTCCGAGGAGTATTGTCTGGACAACGCATCTGCCTTCACGTTCTTCGTTCCCGGGATATAGGATAGATGATAGTTGAAGCGAGAAAAAAAGAGCGCCCAGCGAGCTTGCCGAGGACGGAGGCGACGTGCACCTTCGATATAAAGTAAATTTTTGTGGTCCGTTAAAATAGAAAATGGCTCCCTTGACCCTTCCAACAGATGTCTCCACTCTTGTAGTGCCATTTTAACGGCCAATAATTCTCTGTTGCCGACATCATAATTCCTCTCGGCGGAGGAAAATTTCTTAGAGAAATACGCACAAGGGTGAAGTTTATCCTTGGGCGAGTACCTCTGTGATAGTACAGCCCCTGCACCGCAGTCCGATGCGTCAACTTCTATGACAAAGGGAAGATCTGTGTTGGGGTGGCGCAGGATCGGTGCCGTGACGAATGCCTCTTTAAGGGCCTGGAAGGCGGAGATTGCTTCGGCGGACCAGGCAGAAGGATCAGCCCCTTTCCTAGTCAACGCCGTGATGGGGGCCACTAGAGTGGAGAAATTGCGAATGAACTTCCAATAGTAGTTCGCAAATCCTAAAAAGCGCTGGATAGCCTTGAGAGTCTCTGGTCTGGGCCATTCCGTAACTGCCTGGAGTTTACCTGGATCCATCAAAAAGCCTTCGTCCGAAATAATGTAGCCCAGAAATTGGGTAGAGCATTGATGGAAAGTACACTTCTCTAGTTTGGCATACAGGTGATGTTTGAGTAGACGTGAGAGGACGTACGAGGTGTGATGAATGTGATCCTGAAGATTTTTGGAGAAGATCAAAATGTCATCTAAATAGACAATAACAAAGATGTTGAGCACCTCCCGAAATACGTCATTAATAAAGTCCTGAAAGACAGCCGGGGCGTTACATAAACCAAAAGGCATGACGAGGTACTCATAATGCCCACAGCGGGTGTTGAAGGCCGTCTTCCACTCGTCGCCCTGCCTGATGCGGACCAAGTTGTAAGCCCCACGGAGATCCAATTTGGAAAATATCTTAGCCCCACGCAGTTTATCAAAGAGTTCCGTGATCAAGGGGAGAGGATAGCGGTTCTTGATGGTGATACAGTTCAAGCCCCGGTAATCAATACATGGCCTCAGAGTACCATCCTTTTTCTTCACGAAGAAGAACCCTGCTCCCGCCGGGGAACTGGAGGGCCGTATGAATCCTTTCTCAAGATTCTCCTTTATGTAGTCTTCCATGGCTTGAGACTCAGGTATCGACAATGGGTAAGTCTTGGATTTGGGCAAGGTGTATCCTGGGACCAAATCGATGGGGCAATCGTAGGACCGATGAGGAGGCAATTGTTCTGAGCGGACCTTGTTAAAGACCTCACGGAAAGGGTGATACACAGGGGGAAGAATGGAGTCCTGAGTCATTGTGTTAGCCAAGAGTTTGGGAGACTTCCCTGACCTCGGTTTCCAGGTGATGGGTGTAGGTGAGACCCAGTCAATTGGAGGGTTGTTCTTCTGCAACCAAGGTAGGCCGAGGGTTACTGGCATACCTGGGGCCTGGATGGCGTCAAGTACCAGGGTCTCGCTGTGGGAGTAGGTAGATAGCAGGAGAGGTACGGTCTGTAGCGAGATTAAGGGTGGAGACAGCGAACGACCATCAATCCCAACCAAGGCAATAGGTTGGGCTTTCTTCACCAAAGGTATCCGGTTCTGTTTAGCGAAATCGAGGTCTACAAAGTTTCCTCCAGCACCGGAGTCGATAAAGGCAGCAGTAGATGTGCGAAACTCAGTGCCTGCGAGAGAGATAGGAATCGTAAGTTTCTTAGGCAGTGCCTCCTTGGGGAGGGGACGAGGAGAGATAACACCCAGTGAGAGCCCCTCCATACTCACTGAGTGTTCCCATTTCCCGGACGCAAAGGGCATGCACAGACCACATGTTCAGGGGATCCACAGTAGAAACAGAGTCCGCCGGCGTAGCGGTGTTGTCGTAGTGGATTCCGGATCTTTTGCACCCCTAATTGCATTGGCTCGGGAGGCTCCAGTGCCAGCTGCTGTGAAGGAGGTGGTCTAGAAACCAGAGGAGAGTTGGGGATGGGTGCTTGGAAGATTAGTGGCCGGGCATTCTGACGCTCCGAGCGTCGTACCTGGATGCGTTGATCAATACGTACGGCCAAGTCAATGAGCGCCTCCAATTGGTCTGGCCTGGGTTGCCGAGCAAGCTCGTCCTTGATGGACTCCGAGAGACCTTGCCAGAAGACGGAGACGAGCGGCTCTTGTCCCCAGTTCATCTCGGCGGCGAGCGTGCGAAATTCCACTGCATACTGTGTCACCGATCTTCGCCCCTGAGTTATCTGGAGGAGGGAAACATACGCCATCTCCCGGCGTGCAGGGGAATCAAAGACTTGTCGGAACTCACCCTTGAAGGCTAGGTAGTCTTGTGTCAGGTCCGGGCGCAACTCCCAGACTGGCGAGGCCCATGCCAGCGCGTTGCCCGTCAGTAGGTTGTACACGTAGGCTACCTTCTTCCGGCCGGTGTCGTACTGAAGGGGTGCCATTTCAAATTGAACCTCACACTGGTTAAGGAAACCTCTGCACTCCTGCAGGTTGCCAGCGTACGGCTTGGGAGGCGGTATCTTCACGTCCTGACTGCTGGGTCTGACTGGTTCTGCAGCCTGTGGAGGAGAAAGAGGAACAGGTGCTTCCGGTACCAGAGCCAAAAGTTTAGCCATTTGGCGTGTTAGGGCCACAATCTGATCAGCCATGGCCTGGTTTTGCTGTATCAGCGTAGAGATTGCTTGCCTCAGTTCGGCCTGGTCTGCGTCTTGTGGGCTCGTCATAATGTTACGCCGGAGTAGCCCACAGACCAGACCTGTCCCTAGAACTGAGGTGGCAGGTATGAATACACACACCGACAGAGCGAGGGACATGTCCGGTTTGTGGTATTAGATGGTGCCAGGCCAGATGGGGTGTATTGCGAGAATACTTGCCGATACCGTTTTCCCAGGAGAATGGTCATTGCCGTTGCCGAGATCAGGGGTAGGAGATGTATGGAGGAATCGAGATGAGTGCCGAGGTCGAAGGGAGCCAGAAGGTACTTAAACAGGAACAATCTGAAGTCGAGAGCCAAAGGGGGTAGTCTGCCAAGCCGCGTCTAAACCGAGAGAATCAAAGAACAAGCACTGTGAAACACCCATACAAAAACTATGACGAGTGAGGAAGCACAGAACAGAGAGGGTATATAAAGCTGGAACAGCCAACCAGGAGAGGGGGCGTGCCTGGAGGAGCCCAGGGAGCTTCAGTGCATTGGCTGCTGTTCTTAGAGCTAAGGTGACACTCAGCAAGAGCCAGATTGTAACCATGCGGTGTTTTGGGGCGGAGCCTGAGTGGGGATAAGTTCAAGGGCTTTTGTGTGTGCACTGTAAGTCCAACGTGTGCAAGAGAGGAAGCAACGTGGGGTGCGCACGTGCGTGCGGGGCGGCGATTCCGCGCCGACGGCTGCGGCGCAGAGCGAGGAGGAAGAACCTCGTGGAGTGTCCCACCATGCCGAGGGGTAAGTGATGAAGCTGAAGGGGGCTTGCGTGGTTGTAGTGGAAGGGTCTGAGCAGTGTAAGGAGAGAGCCGTGAGCTCCGCCTGAGACGCTGTGTGCTCACATTCCTAACAGTATAATATTAATGTGTATATTATTTATTTTACTCCTACAAACACGACATTACTGCCTATTCTAATCATGCATCGAATATATTGCATGCAACGGCCTACAAACATAACTTGCACTAACAAATGTATAGTTGTTTATGAAAAGGTCCATTTTTGCTTGATGTCATATACAGACAGCATAATGAGGCACACGTAGCATATGTTATGTCATTGTGTTCATAACTTGCACACTGCAGACGACTATTTAGCTCCTCTACCATTGTGTTAAAGCAGCTGCAATGAATATGTCATCACAGCATACACGTCAACAGAGGGGTTGGGGTTCAGCACACACCCAAATTACAGGGTCATCTTACGGTCAACTTAGTTCACACCATTTTCACCTGTTTGAAGTAATTGAAAGGTCTGCCTGATTAGGGTTTTTGGGGAAGGGAATACCGTTCTTACAACCTGACTAGCAAAACTGAAGGTAATCACACTCATTTGAAAGCTTAACTCTAGGTACTAAATCCCCCAACAAGTCATTAGTTATGAAACCGTACGTCACACATTTGTTCACTCATATCTATAGTTGAACTGATATCAACAACACATTATCACACACTGCATGTGTTGTGTTGTTGAGTGACAGCCACATTCAGGTGTGCCACAGCTTCTATTAATGTACCACACATATCCTCTACCAAAAACGAAGCTTTTTGCAATATGACCACCTTCATGATAACCATTGTGAATGTTCATCTCATGATAGTTATGTACATTATGATACTGATATGACTACACAACATATGATTTGTATGTACAAATTTAATCAATTTATCCTAACGCATTACTGCAGAAACATAGTATGTTGTATGTTAGGGAACTCAAAAGTTCTAAGTACACAGGCATGTACATTGTTATTACAACTATTTATGTTCACTTTCACACACACATTTTCGGTTAAGGAACTGATGCTGTTAGTTACTCATAAATACAGAACATACAATAACTGTTTGTTCAATATTTACACATGTAAATGTACAACTGATGTTATTGTTATATATAGTTGCCCCTGGAGGACATGTGTCACCTGAGACGGAACAAGTGTCTTCACCTGGGTCATGCAGCTCAACACACCTAGAAGGTGAGTGTATGAGTTGGTGGCCATATAATATGTGCACTTCTATATGTTATGTTGTCATGTTCATTATTTGTTTTGCACATGTTCTTTAAATAGGATTACTTAGTGTCAGTGAAAATGAAGTTTAAGACAACATGTATTGTGTTTGTGATGTTAAGTATCATGTAGGAGTTGTGAGTTTAGAGCAACTTTTCATTCATTCATATTTCATACTGAGTCCAAACATTATTCGTAAGTCAAGGTAGTTTTTAATGTGACGTTATAAAACGTATGGAAACATGTTAGGTGTTACTTATGACACAGTATAATTACATAGTAAAACAGCAGAGATTAACATGCCATTTCATAATGTGTACATTTATTTTTAGAACATGATGATGAAGATGATGATGATGCCGCCATAGACACAGAAATACAATCAAGTGACCATGAAGAGGTTCCCATTGAAACAGTTACACAGCCAAATCGTCCATCAACTAACACATACGATGCAATAGTAGCTTCTGAGGGAAAAATTGTTGAAGCTGAAAATCGTCGCCATTCTGATCTGATGACAGTGTACGAAAGGATGATATCACTGCAGGAAGAAACGATATCACAATTGTCACATCTCCACAGAGTCTTCATTGAAGTGCCTAAACAATTGCAAAAAATAAACACGTCATTAGAAGCATTAGTTGTTCAGCAAACCCAAGCTAATTACTTGAGAATGACTACAGTACCAAATTTCAACTTTAACACATCACAGGAAGGATCTTTACATGGTGGTCATTTTTCACCCCATGCATCTGATGTTCATTTCCCAGGTCGGGATGTTACCGGTAAAGTAGCAGAAAGTTCTGTGCATGTTCCTGACAACATCCTACCGCTGCCATCTGTAGAAATTCTGGAGCTGACACCTACAAAGGAGGCGGCAAAAACAAAGAAGCACAAGCAGTTACTACTGACCAGTTTTTGGACACAAACAAAAAAAAACAAACATGAAACGGACCAACCATCAGTTGTGCACTGTCTACCAACTTGCTCACATGTGTCAGTGGGCACAAGCCCTTTCCGTGATCAGTCACTGGCCACAAGCCCTGCCCGTGAACAGTCACTGCCCACAAGCCCTGCCCGTGAACAGTCACTGCCCACAAGCCCTGCCCGTGACCAGTCACTGGCCACAAGCCCTGCCCATGAACATTCACTGGCCACAAGCCCTGCCCATGAACATTCACTGGCCACAAGCCCTGCCCATGAACAGTCACTGGCCACAAGCCCTGCCCATGAACAGTCACTGGCCACAAGCCCTGCCCGTGATCAGTCACTGCCCACAAGCCCTGCCCGTGATCAGTCACTGGCCACAAGCCCTGCCCGTGAAGTGCCACAGGCCACTCAAAGTGGCTCTGTTGTTACTCAAGTCGTAGCCAAACGGAAAAGAAAAATCCAAGAGACAACAAGCAGGCCTGTGACTCGCTCTCAAAAGGAAAAAAAATAATAAATGTTATAATTAAGTAAATATGTCTTTGGCCTTGTTTTGTTGACTTCAGATTATCTAATGAATATTGTATGTATGGTGAAGACCTGTTGTTTCCAAACATTCAAGTATGTCATTGTACACGTGAAGTTTTGGAAATGTTAACAGTCCTAATGAATGGTGTTATGAATATTTATGTATTAATCATCTGCTCAGTAATGGTCCACCAGGACCCACTTGCTATGTTTAGAGAAGCTGCCATTTACTTACCTGCAAAACATTGTATTTGGGTGTGTTACTTGATGTAATCATTGCATGTAAATATTATTCACATGCAATTAAAAACACACATCTATTCAACTGCTAACATCTTTCTTGTCAGTGTACAGCATGATTAAGTGTTAAATATTACTTACCTTCACCTTGCTTGAACATTCTAATTTTGTTCTTTAATCATTTATGAGTTCTGTTTTCAATAACATATCTGTGAATGTTTAGTAATATATATGCAGTATGTATGGATATATGTACACACACACACAGTGTGTGTATATATATATATATAAATATATATATATATATATATATTATTTGTACTATCTAAACTGGTATACATGTATTTTCAGAAAACATACACTTAATGCTTCCTTCTCAAAACACAGTATTGTAATAATACAGGCCTACTGTTTGTGAAAGATACTTACTGTGAGCCTATAACAGTATGGGCGTTAAACAATTATTAATCACTTCATTCACTCATGTTTACCACCATTTAATTAGGTTTCATACAAGGCCTACTTACTGCCATCAATTTGATCTGTGTAGAACAGGATTACATAGATATATTATTGGTTGTAACACTACAGGCCTTCTCAATTAAAAAAAGGCGTTGTTTGATGGTAAATCACAATTGCTCACAAGCCAATGTCAAAGGCCATACAACATTGTAAGCCTCTATTATTTAAACCTTTAAATAAATCACACCAATATTA
The DNA here is from genome assembly GCF_040206685.1 of Ascaphus truei. NCBI lineage: Eukaryota > Metazoa > Chordata > Amphibia > Anura > Ascaphidae > Ascaphus > Ascaphus truei. Next base: position 162,495,608 of record NC_134485.1, read on the forward strand.
AAATCCCTCTTTACATATAAGCCATTAAATATTGTAATATACACACACATTAAAAGTTTGTTTTTACACACATATACATATGTATATTGTAATATATATATATATATATATATATATATATATATATATATATATATATATATATATATATATATATATATATATATATATATATATATATATATATATATATACACACTTACTTAAACTCTGATGCAGTCAGGGAGTTAACCAGACTGAAAAATAGACACTGAAATGTATTAAAAATGAACAGATTACAACATTTGCAGGTGTTTGTGTATTTCATTATATGGCTGTGTAAGCACTATTTTCATAAAGCGTTCAATGTTTCTTTCCTCAACCCACAGTGTTTTTTAATTAAAATGTTACAGTTGTTTTGAGAAAGTAGATAAAAGTTGCTTAATGTGGCATTCACACTGAAATGCCTATCAGAAACCACAAATGTGAACCAATTATTTGTACAACTCCAATTGGTGGTTAGAAAACAGGAGTAAAAGAAGAAACATTTTGTGACCTTGAATGCAAAGACACTAAATAGATAACATTATACTAGTTTGACCATTCTGAGCAGACAACATTCAAGTTCAGTCAGATTTTGTGTTAAGCTGCAATGGCTAACGATATGATTCAAAACAGCCATCCACACAAAGGATATAAAAGGATGATAGCTGAGGCGATCGTATCAACTGCGGAACAGAAAGCCAACGTGGGCCAAATCTATGATTTGATTAGAACAAAGTATCCTTATTACCAAGAACCTGGGCGGGCGCGAAATTTTAAATCCTCTGTAAGATTCACTTTATCAACTAATGAATGTTTTGAACGTGTACAGGATAACATACAAGAAAGGTATGGTTTTTGGCAGATTGCTAAGGAAAATAAAATCACCGTGGAACACGGCACATATATTCTGCTAAATAGCATATTTATTCCTAATAACAATAGCAATGGATCCGCTACTACTGTTCCGTGTGAATCGATACCTGCTGCAATATCTGCACCCTCCATTCCTGAAACACACATTCTACAAGAACATAACTACTACGATTTTTTACCAAGCCTTTCTGCTGCAAACGCATTCGAATGGGTAACCGAAGAAATGAACCTACCTCCGGACCAATTGTTTGAAGAAGGCAGTGGCGATTCCTATGAGCGCCTCATGGAGGAGATATGTGTCATACAGGATTAAGCGTTTGGGTCAACCATGGATGCAAATGCATTGGTTTTCTGGAGCGACCAGTTGCAGGCAGACGAAGTGTTACTTCTACAAGAATGGTAAATATAAAAATCGTTATGCCTTGACTCAGCGGTAAAAGTTTTTTTTTTTTGTAACCACCATTTTTACTTTAAATGCGTGGATACAGCGTAACATTGCAGACTGCATAACATGTAGCGATCACAAACACATTGTTTCCTATTACAATATAGTAGAACCAGAAAGATTAGTACACATTGCTCACGGAATAAATATACGTAATTTCCTATCCCTTTAAACATATTAGCAACATGTTACCATAACTGTAACACACACCTGTTTTTTTATCATGCAACATCTAAAAAAAAACCAGGTCGACCACGTATGACGTGGGACCCTTGTCATGTGCCAAGGCGTCCTTAAAAAGGATTACGGATGTAAGTCCCGCCCCCAAGCGACGTGCGCGCATCAAAGCCTATTGGCTGTGTTGTTTTGTTTTAGTTACGGTAACTGCACTGTGAAACTCTCTGTGCCAGTCTGTGTCTTTACTCACTGAGCCACTCCTTCTCCCAATGTAAAGGACACTTACAACCAACTAGCCATTTATAGTTAAAAATTTCTTGTTACATGGGTATGTTGATGAAATGGTTTGGGACTGTAGCAAAGAATGTGATTGGCAAGATGTTGTGGTCCCCTACAATGCATGATGTTATGAATATTACATCAACATCATGTAATGAAGTACGTTTATGTGTATATTTCATGTAACAAGCTAAGTATAATTTACTGTGTTCATTAAACTTTCTAAACATAAATAGTACAGTCAATATGATGATATAAGCTACCATAATAAACCTGCTGTTATCATTTGTCGGTGTTATACATGGATCATAAACAAATTGATACAGACACAAACAGTTGTCTTAAAAAGTGTGCCTATGTTAATGTGTATGTGATTGACGTTTATATTTTGAGAATACTTGTTCAGTATCATCATGATAATGATGAAGTGACGTCAATGACATTCCAAATATATTAAGAACATTGTGATTGTGGGTAATTATTAATGCAAAATTACACTTAAATTTCTGACACAATTGTGGTTTTGATTACAGTTTGACACTTGTTACATGTAGGTCACATCAACACACATGTGTGACTTATACATACACATGTGACAATGTTTAATTAATGTTGACAAATAATGTATAGCATTAATAATCACCTACATTGCTAAATATAAGATGTACAACGCATTGCTGTGATTACAGGCATTCATGCATGGAGTGTTATGATCAGTCAATTGCATCCGTGATTAATGAGCTCCCATAAGTAAAAAAATCTCTACAGTTATCCCCTTCTCTCCAAACACCTCTATATTACATTAATGGAAATTATAAGGGAACATACATTAAATGTGATGAAATGGGAGTAATCATTTTATAATACAATGCACATTAAACCTCATTAGTAGCTAAATGCATGTACATGATACAGAAAGTACATGTATGTAACATTTATCGTTTAACAATATGTTGGATTTGTACTTCAAATAATTATACGAATATTGAAGTAGGCACATCTTATGACAGATGTCAGCAAATATACATACCATGAGCAGTCATACTGGAGATATACCTATAATGCAATGGAACAATATATAAATTGCAAACATTGACATGCCATCTTCAGTACCGTAAGCAACACAGCAAAGTGTGTATTTGGTGTTAAATGTGCAACACCATGTATATTTTATGACATTCAAAATGTAAACCAGCCTGGTGTACACATCATATGGATGTACATGTTACACTGCAACAATAACATTGTATGTAACCATACTGCAAGAATGAATGACTATGGCCATACTATGTGTATTGTATTTGCATAAGGAACAACACAAAGCTAAAATATTACTGCATTGTTACACCAGTTGTATTCACATACACACAACTAATTTACAATGGAAGAGGGATTATATAACCTGTGCAACAATAACATACCGGTGCCACATCCCTTTGTGCACACAGCAGAGAAAAGAAAGGTGTGCAAACCATATTCATCTGTGTCCTAACAGAAGGTTATATAAAGAAACATTATTGTTAATATAACATAATTAATCTATAAAAGTAGTACTAGGAACATATATGTTTTTACTTACAAGAAAAAAAGGAATTTATGAGATTCTGGCGTGTCTGGCCACCACTGGCTGTTTGTTCATTTTCAGCAGCTACATGGGTGGGATGCTCGTCTACCAAAGGCTCAGCTATGTCTGATTGTACATTGTGTCTGAGTGCCACATTGTGCAAAATGCAACAGGCAATTATAATATCAGACACTTTTTGAGGCTTGTATAGAAGAGCCCCACCAGTTCTGTCGAGACACCTAAATCTGGTCTTGAGTAGGCCAAATGTCCTCTCTATAACAGATCTTGTAGAGATATGGGCTGCATTGTACCTCTCCTTTGCTTCAGTTTGAGGGTTTAGCACCGGAGTCAAGAGCCACGGCCTAATTCCGTATCCTGAGTCACCTATAATCAATGGAGCACACATAAGCTTACATTAGTGATAAGATTCTACAATGAAAACATTCCTAAAGAAAAATGTGTTTTGTGTTACAACATCCAAATCTGTACTCACCCAGCAGCCAACCATGTTCAAAATGTCCCTCTTCGAACGCATGGAAGACTGAAGAGTTCCTCAGGATAGAGGAATCGTGACTGGAACCAGGGAATTTGGGTACCACATGCATTATCCCCATCGTGGCATCACATACCACCTGTACATTCAGTGAATGGTAGTGCTTACGATTACGGTAAACATGCTCACTCTGACTAGGTGCAATCAAAGCAACATGTGTGCAATCGATTGCACCCAGCACACATGGTATCCCTGCTATATTATAAAAGCCAGTCCTGACTTCCAGCCACTCTGTCGCCTCTGTAGGAAAATGAATATAATTCCTAGCGCGTCTATTGAGTGCATAGAGAAACTGGGTAAAGGCCCGCGAGAATGTAGATTGCGAGACCCCGCCCACTATGCCCACAGTTGTCTGGAATGACGCGGAAGCAAGATAATGTAATGAGCACAGCATTTTAACAAGCCCAGGGACTGCACGACCTCTGGCTGTCACAAAATCTAAATCTCCCCTTATCTCTTCATAAAGAGATAAGATTGCTGCTGAACTCAAACGATAGCGACTGACTATCTCCTCCTCACTCATCCCATCTAACAGGGTTCTCTCCCTGTACACACGCGGACGAGGCACAACTTGTCTCCTCTGTCTTCTCCTCTGATCTCCTGTCCCTCTACCTGTCCCTCGGCCTGTCCCTCTCCCTGTCCCTGTCGTATCCGCGTGCCTGTCCCTGTCACTGTCCCTGGCTCTGTCCCTCCCTTGCCCTATGTCATTCTCTTCATCAGCAAGCATGTCATAAAAAAGAATGTTCCTCCGTCTCCTAAACAATCGCAACATTTTGAAATGAGTAGCTGTGAATGAGCAGGTAATGGGTGTCCTTTAAATAGGTATGTGATGATGTCAGGTGACATAGTAAAAAGCAAGGTGTTACATTAACATATTAAAGTACTTTGCTCACAAGCTGTGTCCATTTGAACAAAGAATTATTTGTTCTGTGTATTGAGCAGGCAATCATGATATTTGCCAATGATGTAACGTGAAGCTTTGTACAAACATTGTTTGAAAATTCTTAGTGTAATGTGCAATGCATGTAACACTTCTGAACGCAACAGTCAGTCATGTAAATAGACAAAAAGCCTGAGATTGCCGTGTAAAATGTTTGCTGCAACATGTGTAATTAGCCATGTTATTGTCACATGTTCACAACAATGAATTGTCGTGTGCATATGCATACATTTATGTAATGAGGATAGTTGCTATCGAATCAGTTTGAAAGGTGTCACAATGATTAATTACTGTACATGTGTGTATAAGTTAGGTTGAAGTGCTTGTAATGCAACGGTTACAATGTGAACATGCAATGTGATTGAGTGTCCAATAAGTGACGTCATGAAAAAAGGGAGGACCCAAAGTACAGGTAAACATGAGAAGAAAGATGTACATGAACGTTTAAAGATACGTTACACATTACAAGCATTGTGTAATGTAAAGCAACATGAATATACGGTGTATGTGTTAGATGTGTGACATGTGTAACATCATATAAATAATTGTCGCTCAGTTCAGTAAAATGTGTGATATGATGTGAGGTTCTCCTTTAAGAGTTGAGTATAGGATTTTCCCTTGACACATCATCACATGATGAGTAATGTGACACGCAAATGCTGAAAACATCTACAAGTACAATGTAAATGAAATAATACACGTCAGGTGTGACACAATGCAGTGAATGCCCCCCACACTGTAATGCTAATCACATTTGTATTGTGAGCAATGGAACATAAACTGTACTATAATGTTATACGTCCCCGCTCCATTGACTCCATTGATGTGCAGATGATTTTTTTTTCTAAGTGCCGTTCCGGCAGCCTTAGCGATCGTTCTCCCCTCCAACTTGCCAACTTTAGTTGGCGGGAGAAATTGGCCATAACATCTCAATTTCTTAGTGCCGATCAGCCCCGATAAGCTGATTTTGGTACTTGAATACAGCCGATTAAAAAAAGTGGCGATAAGTGCCGAAAACAGGCTTATCGACAGCAGACTGGCCATAACAAAATTATCGGCTACGAAACCTGCCGAAATCAAGCACATATCGGCGCTTACTGAATCTCAAACCCAATTTTGCCTATAAAATGGCGAAAAAACACTTATCAACGCTTACTGCATAGAGCCCATAGTGTTTATTCAGGAAACACACTTCTCCCAACTTAATCACCCAAAATACCTAGACAAACACTTTAGAACAGTCTTCCTGTCCTCTGCTGCTATTAAGAAAAGGGGAGTGGCTATTTTAGTCCACCACAGATTGCCCTTCCAGGTCATTAAGTCGTATATAGACACTGACGGGCGCTATGTCATAGTCACGGGCACAATTAATAATCAACATGTCACTTTAAGCTCTATATATGCCCCCTGTGAACAAACTCCGCAGTTCTTCACAAAATTCTTTGATAAGCTACACCAGGTTGCACGAGGCTGTGTAATACTAGCAGGCGACATAAACCGCACCCTAGACCCAGACCTGGACAGATGCACGGGGACTAATCAACCACAGAAACATGACGTACTAACCATACTTCAAGGGTTACGAGACTGTCAACTGATCGATATATGGAGGGAGCAACACCCCACTGAGAGAGCATCCACCTTCTACTCACACCCCCATGACAGATACAGTAGGATAGACTACTTCCTGGTCTCTAATAAGGCGGTTCCCATGGTCTCCCACTCTGGGATCCATGATATTTCATGGTCAGACCACGCACCAATTGAGCTGCGGTGCACACTGCGGTCACTGGACAGGCCAGGGGCGAACTGGAAATTAAATGAGCTGCTGTTAAAAAATCCAATATCGGAGCGGGCGATAGGAGATAAAATCAAGGAATATTTTGAGATTAATACAGGGAGTGTGTCTTCTCACTCCACACTCTGGGAGGCCCATAAGGCGACCACGAGGGGACTCCTAATGAATCTAGCAGCACAAACAAAAAGAGCAAAAGAGGCTCAGATAAAAGATTTGCGTGAGAGACTAGCACACCTTTCCGCACTTATATATCCAACAAACAGAGCGATACCCTGAAGGAACTCTCTGATACCAAAACTAAACTCAATCTCTTGCTAATCTCCAGAGCCGAGAGGGAGTTAGCCTGGTCTAAGCATAAGTTCTACGACAAAGCCAACAAGCCAGATACTCTTCTTGCCAACAAATTACGTAACAAACTACCTAACTATAGTATCTTTGCAATCCGCACTAAGGGGGGGGACCTTACCTCCAATCCTAGACGAATTGTAGAGGAATTTAAACAATTCTATGAAATTCTCTACGACCGAGATAAGGTCAGCCACACACAAAAGATAAGAGAGAAAACTCAGAAATTCCTCAGAGAGGCACGTCTTCCCAAATTGGACAGAGTGGAGAAGGAGGCACTGCAGGGAGACTTCACTTTTGAAAAGTTGTCAGAGTTAATAAAAGCCCTTAAACCAGCTAAAGCACCGGGACCAGATGGTTTTTTACATTTATACTACAAAAAATATCTTAAAATACTAGCGCCACAGCTTCTGAAATTATTCAATGAAATTCTAGCGGGAGGTTCCTTCCCAACCCAGATGCTCCAGGCCTCAATCTCCCTGATCCACAAGCCAGGCAAGGACCCGGTAGACTGCAAGAGCTACCGGCCCATATCCCTGATCAATTCTGATGTGAAAATCTTTTCTAAACTGCTAGCTAACAGGGTGGGTACTGTCCTGCCCAGGCTAATTCACCCGGATCAGGTGGGATTTATCGGAGGAAGGCAGGCGGCAGACAACACGAGACGGATAATAGATTTGATTGATCTGGCCAATAAAAAAACATCCCGTCTATGTTGTTAAGTCTGGATGCTGAGAAGGCCTTCGATAGGATCGATTGGACCTATCTGAGGGCAACACTAGGAGTGTTTGTGTTCGAGGGACGCATCTTAGAAGCCATCTTAGCCCTATATAAAGGCCCCACAGCTAGGGTGCGCCATCAGGGCTTCCCTTCAGAGCAATTTAAAATTTGTAGCGGGACGCAACAAGGGTGCCCCCTGTCCCCGCTGCTGTTTGCATTATGTATAGAACCCTTGGCGGCTCATATTCGTCTAAGCCAGATATGCAGGGATAGAGGTAGGGGACCAGCCCCACAAAGTGGCACTATACACTGACGACGTCATCCTGACACTGTCAAATCCTCTTACCTCTCTGCCCAATGTCTTTGAGATTCTGGGAACATTTAATCAAATTTCAGGGTTCAAAATTAACCAGACAAAATCCGAAGCCCTTAATATTAGTCTCCCACGTTTGATAGAAAAATTAATCGAACTAAATTTTAACTTTAAATGGCAAGCCTCCTCAATCAAATACCTAGGTATCCACATTACTAGGACCTATGGTTCCCTGTATAAAGCCAACTATCCCAAACTATTCCGAACACTAAGGGAGGATCTTAGGGTGTGGGCGGGGTATGGAATTTCTTGGTTCGGAAGAATTCATAGCATTAAGATGAATCTTCTGCCAAGGGTGCTTTACCTGTTCCAGGCCCTGCCGATACCACTGGTGCGGGCCGACATCCTCGCCTTACAGTCAAGAATCATGAAATTTATATGGCATAACAAGAGCCAGCGAATTGCGAAGGGTATACTAATCAGGCCAACGATTAGAGGTGGACTAGCGGTACCTTGTTTGATGGCATACTATAAAGCAGCACAATTAGGTCAGATTATCCAGTGGCATTTAGATCCGTCCCTGCGGAGATGGGTGGCGCTGGAGAGAACCTGCTGTGCACCAATAGATTTACACAACTTAATTTGGCTACCAAAACGATGTGACAACACGGCAGAGTTGCTGCTGCGGACCATGGTGAACTCTCTGGCGGTGTGGAGGAGTTCCAAATTTAAACATAACCTAACGACGAAACACTCCTTAATGACCCCGTTATTCGATAACCCGGAGTTCGCCCCGGGGATGTCCGGTGACCGACATTTTAAAATTTGGATACAGTCGGGATATAGGCGACTGATGGATCTGGAGGGGAGTACATATATTAAAACATTTGAACACATCAAATCAGAAAAGGGCCTACCAAATACCGAATTCTTCCGCTACCTCCAGATCAGAGTATTTTACAATAAATTCTCAATTAGGCCAGCTAGGACTAACTTCGAGCAGCTGTGTTCTACAGCTACGGACACAAGGGGACTTACCTCTAGAATGTACCGGGAAGTGGTCTGTCTAAACGGACCTGACACCTACAGACTGAACTACATGACTAAATGGGAGACAGAATTAGGGGAGACTCTAGAGGACGAAGACTGGGAGTGGATTTTACAGGCGGCAGCCAAAAGCTCCATTGCTCAACGTTAAAAGAGAACGCATATAAGGTTCTGATGCGCTGGTATCACACCCCACTAAGACTGTCTAAATTTGTCAGCGGATACTCCCCTCTCTGCCCAAAACAGTGCGGGGAGGTAGCGGAGTTACTTCTCATGCTGTGGTCCTGCCCTAGGGTGATCCCGATTTGGGAGAACATTAGAGCGTGGGCACAAAGAATTCTCGACTTAGAGATCCCCCTGGACCCATGGCTGTTCCTTTTGGGCAGGCGGATCCGGGGGCTGCCGAAATCGGCACACAAATTGGTCGCACACCTTGCAACCGCCACCAGGTGCGAGATCGCAGCATTGTGGAAACAGCAAGATTTACCAGTAATCCCCAAAATTCGAAACAGAATGTGGCACGTTTGCCAGATGGAACAGTTGACAAGCTGGGTCAACAACTCTGGCCGAAATTTCCTAAAAGTATGGGATCCATGGATTACCCAGTCAGACATCCCCGGGATAGATGCCAGCACAATTTAGCAATAATAACTGTAAGTGCGTTCTCTGGTGACTGAGCGGAACATACGATGACATAGCTACGAGACCGGTAGGAATCCCCTCCCGGCAGTAACTGATCCACGAAGGAGAGTTGTCACGCGCCGCCCGGAGAGTAAGCATCTACCAGAAGAATGCCCACCGACACCGGAGCACACGCTGGATATCCTACCCCCCCACCCCCCTCCCTGGTGTTCTCACCCTTTGTTGTCTTGTCTTTGGTCAGGTTAGTTTTGTCTGTCTAGTCCTGTGGGTACATGTTGTCCGTCCTACGCAGATTATGAGCGATTTTACCCCCGACGGTGAGAGTGAAAGGGGAAAATCTTGGTGGGTTTTGAGATGTTTAATAATGGGATGTGGTACAATGTATATGCTGTAAAACCCAATAAAAAACTTTGAAGTTAAAAAAAAAAGTCTAATAGCAATTCAACTTACTTACACAGTACAGCCGTACAGTTCTGCAAGTCTGTGTGGGTGTGTACAGTAATTGTAATTTGAAGATTTATATTTGAAGCAGAGATTAACGTTACGAGTTCATACTGTATACAGTAGTCTAAGGCTGCTTAGCCATACACATAAAAAATATGAGGACACATACTGTACTGTATACAGGATACTAAAGGGAAAAGAAGTACAGTACAGGAGGGCCCCGGGTTTACGGCGGGTTCCGTTCCAGGGGCCCGCCGTATAGTGAAAATCGGCGTAAAGCGGATTCAGCGATTTTCATGTTATGTGCATGCGCAGACCGGCGTTTTCGCCGTTCTGCGCATGTGCGGCCTATGGTCTGCGCACGCAGGCTACGGACAACGCATGCGCGCCGGGCACACCTGCCTGTTCTGCGCATGTGCGGCGTATTATCCAACATGACGGCCCCCTTCTCGTTGCCGCCGTATCGGCGGATCGCCAAAAAGCAAAGCACCGAGAAGCGGGGCCCTGCTGTATTACAAAACTACAGTATAACGTCGCGTCTTCTTCAGAATTTAAATATTTTTTTCGCTCATGTGGATTGGAACCTTGTTGAAACGCATACTGTATGAGTGTCATCACATATCTATATGTATTATTTATTAATCAATACTTTTGCTAGACTTGCTCTTCTTTTCCTACTGTTTTTATTTTATGCGCATGCGTGTATGTCTCATTGGAACCTTGTTGAAACGCATATGCGTGTTATCACATTTATGCGCATGCGTGAATGTCTCATTGGAACCTTGTTGAAACGCATATGCGTGTCATCACATTTATGCGCATGCTTGTATGCCTCATTGGAACCTTGTTGAAACGCATATGCGTGTCATCACATTTAGGCGCATGTGTGTATGACTTCTCATTCCATTTCAATTTCAAGTCTGAAAAAAAAACTTTTTTTTCGTTTCTCGACATGGGCTTGCATAACAATTTTGGCTATTCTGAGATTCAATCCCTTCTGGGGCTTTTTAATTCTACACTAGTCATGTACGTACTGTATGAGGTGGGTGGCATACTGGGACTCTTATAAGAAACCCCCAAAATAAAAAGTTATAATCTTTTATTCTATACAGTATGTATTTATTCTACAGTATACTGTATGTACAGTATTATATATGTATTGCTTTAATACTGTTTTGATTTAATGCGCATGCGTGTATGACTTCTCATTCAATTTGAATTTCAAGTCTGAAAAAAAAATCCCTTTTTTCGTTTCTCGACATGGGCTTGCATAACAATTTTTGATATTCTGAGAATCAATCACTACTGTAGCATTTTAATTCTATACTAGTCATGTACGTACTTTATGAGGTGGGTGGCATTCTGTGATTTTTATTTGAGGTGTGGGGCTCAAAACATTATGATGACTACTTGAAAATATTTCTTTGAACTAATAATCCATCATACAGCACTCTCCCCCTCCCTTCCCCCCACACACACAAGGCTACAGTATTTCTGCTTCTTATCGATACCTCTCCCAAACCATTCATTTGCAATTGGTGGCTTAGTTTAATCTTTGAGGCTTTGTTTACAGTAATTCTTGAGGCCTTTGAGGCTTAACGCATGCGCACGTGTGATAATCCCTTCTTGCATGACTCGAGCGGCTTTGTTGAGCTGTGGGTTTTTTTTTGGCATGGGATGAGTTTAACCGCTGGCCATAAGATTTCTCTGAACCACTAATCCCGCACACACTGCGACTGCAGAACCTACTGTAGCCCACCCCCAACCACTTCACACACAAAGTCAAACTTTACCCAAAGCAATTCACCTGTGATAAGCCCTTCATGGAGAATCCCCCACACATTCAAACTGAATTGCAAGTTCAAAATAAAATAAACCCTTTTTTAAGGACTGATTGAAATAAACCATAATGCGAATCATGTTTTTGATAAATTAACAATGTTTGCCATTATTTCTTTTTCTTTGGGGGGTGGAGAGGGTTTCAATGAGTCTCGTGAATTTAAAGATTTTTTTTATTTTATCAATATAAACATGGAAAATTGAAAAATGCAAATAATGAGGAATAAGACAAATTTACAGCCTTTATCTTCTTCGTCGTGGCCGCATTGCATTCTGTAGTTCATTGAGAGTGGGGGGGGGGGTTGTGTAAATTATGACTGTTGTTAAACAATACACACATTTCACTAATTTTACCCCCACCCTTCCTTTTTTAGTGCAGCTCTGTCTGAATGAAAAGAAAAAATGAGTGCAGTTAAGTGCATTTAATGGCATTGCGTACAGTATCACTACAACATATTGGACTATGCAGTTACTACTGTGCGAGAAGATCTGTGATAGGTGGAAGGGTTGCTTGGGAACAGCCTAAGAAAGGAGGTGTTCTCTTGGGGAGTAGCTGTTGAATAAGCAGCAAACACAGAGAGGGAGAGCTGTAGCAGACCTATCAGGTATTGTAGCTCTTGCAGAGTAGCTTTTGCACCAGCAGCCCATACATAGAATAAGAGCTGTTGCTGACCCAGAATTCAGTGACAATCCAGGAGACAACTGTTACAAGGAAGCTGTTTCAGAGCATAAAGGCATAGTGCAGATATTGACAGGCTCCCAGCCTTTATAGTTGCTGTGCTGTTCCTGAATGCTATTTCCTGAAGATTATTATTGCTTTTAAAATATTCAGTTTCCCCCAAGTGAGCAGAAGTGCCCTATACTGTTTAGAGCACTGCAGGTGTGTTTAAATAGATATTGCCAGCTATTTCACCAACATCAGTGTTCCTGTGATGGGTTGCGCCTGCCAACCTGGTGCGATAGCAGTACCAAGTCTGCAGTGCCCTACACCATATAGAAGTATGGATCTCTTCACCAGATCCAGGTTTCTTTCTAATTATCAAATTCACCATATTACAACCTCTCTAAGCTGCTTTGACGAAATCTATGTCTATACATTTTAGACCTGATGGGAGAGAGAGTGACATGGGGGTGTGAGTAACATGGTGGATTTTTTTTATTATTAATTTGACACCCTCATTGAGGTTAGACCTTTCTTCGATTTTTGTTTTTGTTTGCCACAAGGGCATTCTAGCAAATATACTTTTGTTACTACATATAATACAACATTTAATATATAAAAAAAACTCACCTATTAAATTCCATTACATTTAATGTTTCTTAAGTTCTTTTGGTAGATAGATTTAACCCTTTCCCCACAGGAAATTTTGCGTGAGTTCAAAACTGTACTCAAATCTCTGCTTACCTCCTTTAATTTCCTACTTTAATGTTTGGCATTACTACATTACATACTGTAAGCCCTTTTCTGTAATTTATGCTAATTAATTCAATTAAACTCTTATTCTTATTAATAATACTAATAATACTAATAATACAAATAATACTAATAATAATACAAAGGAAAAAGGTTGCAGGAAAAAGATGTGAAAATCTTTTACTACATTTTGCTTAAAACATGTGTGAAGATTGCATTAGCTAAAAAAAAATATGTTATTAGTAGATAATGAACAATAATCTTATGTTTATTCTGAGGATAATCCGTCATGCGGAGTCTCTTTTGAGTCAGCAAGCTCCCTTTCTCCACCTCACACAAGCTTCTTATTAATTCTCTGTGATCAGCATTGGAACGTGGTAAGAAAGTTATGTGCACAACCGGTTTCAGATTTAGCCACCAGGCAGATGATCAGTTGAAAGTTATCCAATAAACTGGCTCCTTTGCTAAACATTAAAAATATATCAAAGGTAATATACCCTTATTCTAAAAGCAGAGCTGTTAGTTACAAAAAGGTAGTCAACAATACCAAAACCAAACAAAATGAAGTCCAGATCCTAGCAGCACATACATGAAAAGAAGTAACAGTGGCCTTCCTACCACAATCTCCCAAGCTTAAGGTATATCAAACATATATAAATAGAGCACACCAAAGGTTACAAAGATAACATTTACATTTTAAAAAAATGATCCAAAGTTTTGGCACCTTCATTATGGATGATAGTACAGCTTAGCAAGACAAAAAAAAAAAAAAAAAGTACTAGGAAAGAGAGAAGGCTTTGACAACACTTTAAGAACTGAACACCCTTCCCCCCCCCCCCCATTTAATCCCCAAATATTGAATGCCAAATTGTGCTTCAGTTTAGAGAATCATGTTTTTAAGAACAACTATCAACCATGACATCACCACACAAAAACGACTGGTAGCACAGTGACATAGGCAGGTGTGTAACGTCCTGTACCTAAAGCGACCCCACACAGACTCATCCATAACCATTTATGCTGCCATTTAGTGAGATTTTCAGGAAGGTTGTTCCACTGTGGGACACTGCTATTGGAGGAGCAGAAAAGATGACCAATATCAGGCGATTGGCCACCAGCTGCAGCCCTCTCCCACTAGGTCCTGTGTAGGGTGCAGCTTTGATATAGTTAATGCAGCCTACCTCTTCCTTTCTGATCTTTAAAATTGTTCATTTACACAGAAGGAAAAGCCACAAACCTGGATCAGGACAGAAGAAAAGGGTTATGGCTGGTGGCTAGTTGGTAGTTGACTTGATATTAATCCCCTGCCCCACCCCACAGCATCCCAAGTGTGGCTTCCCCAGGATCAAGCCTCATTGATGCAATAAAGAAAAGGTTCTTCTTGTCAGGTATGAGTAAGTGTGTGCATGGGTGTGTTCTGGTATACTGTATGAATACGGATATGCATGGATATTTTCTTGTCTATGTTTTTGTTCTCTGTGTGCATTTGTGAGTGCTAATAAGTGAGCATCTACATCATTGGTGGGCAACATGATATACTTCCAGGGCCCCTGAGCCCTCAATAGGGCCACATATTACCCTTAAAATTCACTAAGGCAGGGGTGTGCAAAATGGGGGGGAGGGGAAAACTCCTCAGAGGGTACGCGCAATTTTGTAAGGGGGGTACCGAGCTTACAGAGGCCCTGCACTCTTCCCCACAACATTTAAATTGATTGCCAGGGGAAAGCACGGAGCCTCTATAATTTCCACTTACCTGCTCTCTGGCTTCTCCAGACAGGTGTCGCCATGACAACGTGGCGTCAAATGTCAAGTCATTACCATGGTAACTTGACGTCACATGACAAAGCTGTCATGGGAGACCAGCACTTTTAACACATTTATACCCGGATCATTTGATTGAGCAGAGCGAAGAGATAAAATAAATTTAATTTATTTCCGCAAATGACATACACATTATGTTATACAATTACACTGAAAATACACTTACTGGGACTGGGGCAAACGAAATATCTTGTTCCCAAAACGAAATCTTGCAAAACAAAGTGTCTAGGAGCAATTTCCTAGGAGCGGGAATTGCTCGCAGAGCTGAAACAGTCCTCAGCCAGCGGTGCAAGTTGCCAACGCTGTGTACTCCGACAGAACTGCTTCGTTCAGTCTGCCACTGTGGTATTGGTACTTGGAACCTCAGTTCTTACGAACTCTTGAATCTTGCTATGATGTTAAGAAGTTTTAAAATGAAGCTTAGATGAATCTGGTTCCCGATGGGCTGCACGGATTCTTAGAGGGTTAAAACTCCTATATCTAACCTGAGCAGCCAATCACTCCTTGGGAATAATTTTCCCGACCTATCCCAGAGTTGTCAATAGTTTACAAGCTTGGCAGAGGTGGCTTCTCATTCAGCTAAGGGCATGCACGAACCTCGCACCTTTGCCGCTTAGCATATGAGACCCATCCTCCCTACCTGGGAAACTCAGTCTGGGCGAATCACCATTTGCTAGACAGCCCGGACTTTACACTAAGCTGGGTGTACTTGGGTTCTCCCTCCCCACTTCACACCTTAGTAGGTCGGAGCCTTTCAACTCCGGACTTTTTCAGATATCCTGGCAGCAAGCCAGCGGGTGTCTTAGAATTCCGGGGCTTGAGATGCTCCGTTCATTTGCAGGAATTTCCTGCCATGCATTTCTAAACTACAGTGATTATGAATTAAGTGTTTCCTCTGTCTCTGGCATTTCAAATGAAAATCCCTATGCACCTGTGACAGAGTGGCCTGTAGGCCAGGGCAGATAGACACACAGACAGAGGGTTCCGCTTAACTATAGTGGTTTATTTGCCACCAAACAGCAAACAAAACATTGGGGCTACTGCCCCTTTAAGGCAAAACACAAAATAATGAAATCAAATCATATTCCTGTTAGGGAAATTAACTACACCAACAGGTCGCTAGCTAACGGCGCTGGCCAACTAACCTACTTCCCAGCCCAAAACATGCCCTGTTATATGGAACAAAGTAACAGTCTCTGCACAGAACAAATAAAGGGTTTTTGCTTATCTGTCAGTCTGTGTCTTTATCCTGGGTGTGCTTCCCAGCTGGACCCCGCAGGCCTGCTTCTTTCAGTCCTAGGGTCCATAACAGCCAGACTCTCCCCGGCTGGGAGAACTTTCACTTCCTCTCTCTCTCTCTGTGGAGGAAAGCAGTCTCCCTGTCTGACAGCTTCCTGTCTTTTATTCATGCTTAATCATGAGTGGATTGTGTACACCTCCCTGTTCAGGTGTGACACCCGTGCAGTCTGGGAAGGGAGTTAACCTCTTCACTCCTTTACATACCTCCCCCCTCAGAGTGTAGCCCCGCGCACACTCAGCCATTTAAATGTCCCCCCTTCTCAGGAAAAAGCTCGGCCTCACGGGGGAGTCTTTTGAACTCTGTTTCTTTTTTCTCGACTTACAATCTGGGCCCACCTTCCGTCCGGATCCATGGGATGGTTCTCCTTGGTGAGATTTCTTTTCCCAAGCACCTTTTTACTACAAACAGTCACTATGTTTTTTTTTTCCATGGCAATTACCATGCTTTCTAGGCCTGGAGAACAGTATTTCGCCAGCTCCTCTTCCCTGTCACTCCATATACTCAACACAGGAGCAGCAGATTCTATATCAATTTCCATAGAACGTCCTATCTTTTTAGCTTCATCAAATAAGGATTATTCTGCTTTTGATTCTGCATTCATACCTTTGTTTGTTGCCTGCTGGGCAGCTAAATGTTTAGCTAGTGCTTTCTCAGGCGGTTCAAACTTTGCACTCTTGTTTTGCAGTAGAGTGATGTCCCCATCTCTCACTGTACCCTTGTCTTCATGGGCATTAGTCTCTGTGGGATACAGACGCTTGGGCAAGGCCAATACCTTTTCCTGTAGTTGAAACAACTGTACTTTACTGGTTAACAAAGCCTCACTCTGTTTAAATTCTGTAACCTTTTTCTCTAACGTCATCTTTTTCAGCCTCCAAGATTTTACCCACTGACCGTAAAGTCTTTGCACACTCTTAACTCAGTCTTTCGAGCGCTTCTACTTCTAGGTTTTTCTCCCTTGTCAACACGTTACACTTATCTATGAGAGAATCTTGTTTCTTGCATACCACTCACGATACTGCTCTCAGATCCTCCATCATTTCCTGGTGCTGACTCTCAGCGTGCATCAACACATCCTTCATTCCGTTTAGGAACTCTGCCTTCACCACATCCAGAACCTCTGCCAATTCCTCTGCTAGGTTCCCATCAGCCTGCCTTTCCCAGGTTTCTTTCTCCTGGCCATTCTGACTGTCGGGGATGGAGCAGCGTCTCTGCACCTCTAGCTCTTGCTTTGGTTTCTGGATCTTCTCGTGTACCCTCTCATACTGTAGGGATACACTGGGTACGCAGACGCTCATTCCTGTAAGGACATGCCTCTGCCGTGTGCCCTTGGTCCTCGCACTCCAAACATCCTATGGGCATCTTGCTGTTGTGACTCATGGTCGCTGTGCAGCCTGGATTTCAGCAAACCACCCATTAAAACTTTTCAGTCACCTTTTTCTTCCAGAATCAGTATTTCGCGTCGGTCACCGTCTGTATTAGTTTTTGTGCTTCAGCACAGATTCACATCAATTCCTTCACACTTTTCCTGCATATACTACAATCACAGCTGACAGTCTTATGCGGTGTGGCAGACTTTACTTCCAGAATCAGTACCGCTCGTTGGTCACTGTCTGTATTCACTGCTTCAGCGCAAAAAAAATTTGCACACACCTGGTGGTGCAGACTTCACTCCCAGAATCAGTACCTCTCGTGGGTCACCATCTGTTGTTCAGCCTCATTTTGTTGCTGTCATTTTGTTGCTTTATCCAGCACAGTGATCCTCTGCATGCAATTCTTCGTTCGACCTCTGGAGACGCTGCATCCCTCTTCTGACACCATTTGTGATGGAGCGGACTGTAGGCTAGGGCAGATAGATGCACAGACAGAGGCTTCCACTTAACTATAGTGGTGTATTTGCCAACAAACAGCAAACAAAACATTGGGGCTACTGCCCCTTTAAAGCAAAACACAAAATAATGAAATCAAATCCTATTCCCGTTAGGCAAACTACACCAACAGGTCGCTAGCTAACGGCGCTGGACAACTAACCTGGTTCCCAGCCCAAAACATGCCCTGGTATATGGAACAAAGTAACGCAGTCTCTGCACAGAACAAATGAAGGGTTTTTGCTTATCTGTCAGTCCTTGTCTTTATCCTGGGTGTGATTCCCAGCTTGACCCCGCAGGCCGGCTTACTTCAGTGCTAGGGTCCATAACAGCCAGACTCTCCCTGGCTGGGAGAACTCTCACTTCTTCTCTCTCTCTGTGGGGGAAAGCAGTCTACCTGTCTTTGACAGCTTCCTGTCTTTTAATCATGCTCAATCATGAATTGATTGTGCACACCTCCCTCTTCAGGTGTGCAATCCGACACCTGTGCAGTCTGGGAAGGGAGTTAAACTCTTCACTCCCTTACAGTGCCTAATATGTTGGAACAATTAAAAAAGCGGGGCTTTCATTCATCAATTTTTTATATGAATGTATAAAAATTGCGCTATATGACAGTTCATGGCCCGAATAGCGCTCACAGCAAATCTCAGTGCTCGAAGAGCATCCTAGCCGAAGTTAGCAAAATGCCGTTTTCAAGGCTACCAAGCGCCGGACTTTAAAAAAAAGTTTCCTTTTGGCATTCACATGAAAACACTGCTACATTTACACACTTTGAACATAGAAATGACATTACTCTCGACACCCTATACCTGGTGGGAAATGTTCTGAGCCTCAATCTGAGTTCTGGGCTTTCGGGCATATACTGTTGGACCTTTAAATGTAATTCATTCCCCTGCTCGGTCTTACTATTCTGGTTTGTGCTGAAGCAGGGAAATCTCCGTTGCTGGACACTCCTGGAATAGTAAGGCACACATACATTATCATTACATTTACAGTGTTTCTGCCATCATTGGGTTGCAGAGCTGGCACTTTACAATTCCCAAATATGGCTCAGGGGCACCCAGCCGGGCATAATACCTTTATTATTGGCCTGGGTACCCCCTCATCATCACAAACACAACGTGGCATTGCCGTGAAAATGTGAGTCACAGAGAGAGTTGCCGGAGAGCAGGGGTATGTATGGGGGAGAGTGACATTTTATTTATTTATAAAAATGTTTTACTAGGAAGTAATACATTGAGAGTTACCTCTCGTTTTCAAGTATGTCCTGGACACAGAGTTATGATGATAGATACATGGCTACAAATACATGGTTGCATTAGGTGAACAGGGTTATATATTATGTATATCCAAAGTGAGTGTGTGTGGCGCACAGCAACAGAGAACAGGTCTAGTGGCAATTGAAAAATGAATTTATTAAAGCTGCATTCAAAAAACGGTGGAGGGTACAACACTCCTTCAAGGGTAATCCATTCACTTCACATGTAAGTGTTCTCACTGGTATTAATCAGTTTTAACTGCACTAGATATATAAGCACATGCTTGGACATTTGAACCCCATTTGGGGCATTTTCACATAACACTAGTCGCAGTCATTGTAGGGACCTGCCTATGAGACTTACCTTGGCGTTTGGTGGCAGGCTTAGGTATTATTTGATCAAAGGATGTAACTAAAAGTCTCCTTTATCTCATAGATTTGCACATCATGTATATATATTTATTTCACATATATTGTTAACCCATTAGGCAAAAATGCAGAGATTCACTTTCCGTTTTTCACTATTATAACAAATAAACAAAAGACACCCTGTGGGCAGCACTCGTTGTAAGCAAATATGAATTGGTGATAGATTTAAAATTAAAATGCTTTAATCGTATAATTTAAAATAGATGTCAAAATTGTTGAAATAATGGTCAACTTACTATGGTGACAAAATACAAAAAACAGACAAAAATATATAAAATACTATAACTGAGATCTAGGGGGGGGAGGTGGAGTACCCACCTAACTGCTAATTAGCAGAGATCAACAATCAAGGACTGAATAGTCAACCCCCTAGTTCAGCAATGACAAGGTTAAAAAGCCTGTAAAGTAGATACAGGTGACGGAGAACTTCCCATGCAAAGGTATATACCAATGTGCTATGCACAATAGAGTGAAAGCTCACTAATGGCAGTTTGATAGTCCACAATGAAGATGGTGAGGAATACCCTCAATATAGGGTTAAAGCAAGCCTAACTATAGAAAGATTGATATGGTAGGCGATGTGTTATATAATAGTGTGCACAAGAGCTCACAAAGTGTGGTGCTTAGCTCTGGGGCACGGATCTAGTCCGTATCCAGTTATAGCCCCCTAGTATAAATGTGCCACTCAAACATGCTTAATAATACCTCACAATATACATAGATCAGTCAGTGACTATCAGTAGCTAAATGCACAGGAGCTTACAAAATGTATTTTACAGCTCTGGGGCACGGATCTAGTCCGTATCCAGTTATAGCCCCCTAATACAAATGTGCCATAGTAACAGATAAGTAAACAGACTTTGATAACATAGTGAGAAAACACATAAATGAGCCGAGGGGAGAGGGAATGTATGCTATGCAAAAAGTAGTCAGCAGCAATTACATTTACACGTGCTGGGTAAGGTGAGGTAATTAAATATGTACCGCATCTCTGTGGGTTTGGTTAAGCCCTCGTCAGGGTTGATACCGCGGGGTAGCGCTGACATAAGCAGTTTTACCTGTTCAAAATCCTGCTGCCAGAAGATACCCTATAACATACCTGGAGTCTATGGTATATAGACCCAGACTCCCTTTACACGCGTGTCGGCACTATACAGTGCCTCTCACCCTCTGCTCGGCATGGGGACGTCAATGCGTGATGACGTCAGTTCTGTAGCCGCCTCCCACCACAGACACGCTTCATGACAGCTGTTTCATTCTTTTGGAAAGCATTGATGTGTTTTCATGTCATCCAATGGTCTCCAAACCTACATAACTAATTCCATGTCATATGGGATGAGTTCCTCCCCACCTTGCTGCAGAGCCTGCGTTACTATTGACAGAGGAAGAGCCTTTTGGGGCTTTACAATTGGTTCAGAATAACCATGGTTTTTCACTGTCCCAGTGTCCCCTAGCTCTTGCTTCAAATGCTGTTACCCTGACTAGGTTTTTTCTGCCTGCAGCACCTAGATTTATATCCACTTGTGTTTTCCTTTGTCCTCATTTAGTTGGGGCATCCCACGTTGCATACATCCTGATTCTTTTGTGTTTAGCCTACTTTGTTGAGTCTGTCCCTTTAAACAGCACAGCAAACAAAAATATACAAAAACAACAAACACCTATCCCTTTGTAAGGGCGAACTTACATCCCCCAATCCCTCTCTTACAAGACTGGGAGGATAAGCCCCTTTCCAGCCTACCACCCCAAAGTCTCAGCGGTACCTTAAAGCAGGTGGCCCTTCACCAAAGTGATGTTCAGGTATCTTAGAGTGCTTGAGGGTCCAGCCTCTGGTAAGTTCCTGTGTCCTCTGTGTCCAGGAAAAGAGGTCTGGTCCCCTTGTGTTTTTTTGTCAATACACAGTCCTCCTGTATAGGGACCACAAGACCACTCTCCTCATGTCAGCACCCTCGTGTGCTGAGGAAAATCTCTTTCCTGTGTCTCCCATGAGGATTTTTTACTGAACATGTTGCATCACAAACATCTCTTGTGAATAACTACACGACTTCTAATAATGTAAATCATTATAAAACATGATTGTAGCATCCTCGGTAATTATAGCTGTCAACACCACAAGCTATCTCATATGCACCTTGACATAATGGAATTAGAATCAGTGCTGTATCAATCTGTCCCTCACATTCGAGTGATGTCGTCATCTGTAAGGGAGTAAAGAGGTTAACTCCCTTTGCAAGCATCAGGAGACTGAACTAGATGTCAGGTTTCCTGCAGGTGATGAGTAAAACTCCTGATTGAACAGGGGATAAAAGGCTGCTTTTCAGTTTCCTTGTTGGAGGCTCTGTGAGAGGATCAAAGATAACAGAGTCCCGCCCGCAGGGATCCAGGCTTGTTGACTAGAGGATTTTGTCTGGCAACAGTGGGGAACCAAAAGCCCCACATAGCAGAGAAGTCTGCACGGATAGGGCAAAAGACTTACTGGGAGCAGCAGGACTTCACCGCCTACATCTTAAAATGGTGTTTGTGCTGTCTTGTGCTACTGTAAGTAGCTAGTACACTATCAAGTGTTAATAGGTCAAGCTGCGTGCCGTCAGTTGGAGAGAGGAATGAAAGGGAAATTGCCTCCAATGTATTGATTGGGGCTCAGTTAAATATATATAAGTTCCTTATGTCTGTAGCCTGTCCTCCGATCTGGGCAAAAAAATATCCTCTGTCGCTGTGTCTGTTCCGGTTCCATGATCTGTGTAATCATGGATGGGCAATTCAGCTGAAGCAGTAAAGCTCAATCCTGACAAATGTCCTGGATCTGGGGGTGCAGTGTATCCTCTGATCTGGGAAAGGAGATCCTCTGTGTCTGGTCCGTGATCCGCGTTATCATCCTCCGGGCAATTAAACTGAAGCGGGCACTTCTCAATAGCACTCTCTCCTTGCGGGCGTCCTGGATCTTGGATTGGCAATAATGATTAGAAGAGAAAAAAATCCGAAGCCACCGTGATGATCCAGCAAACAGCAGAGGAGAATCAAAGTAGAAAAAGGCTTTATTTAAGCACATAGGGGAACAGGCTAGACCATATCCTCTCTATAAGCGTTTCACGCCACAAAAGAGCCTGAAGAAATCAGAGACGCCAGACCAGAACACACAGATAAGACTTTCTATATATTCCCTGGTCTTGGTACTATTAAAAATATAATAAAGTGCGCTACTAGAAAATATTCAGTGAATATGTGAATAATTATTCAAAACCCCACATTCAAACAGTCCACACTGAAATAACTAGTGTTAGTAATACATGACCTTTGTTGAATAGCGTCTGCAGCTGAAAATATTAGGGTAGCTCAGCACCCCTAAACTACAAGAAAAACAACAGAAAAACAGCGCACAACGCACATAGTGAAGTATGTTAAAAATATAAAATTGTATTTAATGGGTAATAAATCTGCGTACATCAAAAAAGTATAAACAAGCATTCCATGTACTAAGACATGGGTTACCACACGCCGGAACGGAACAGGAAGAGTTGTAGTCACTGCACCCTCCGATGGTTTTCACCAATATGTTCAGTTGTTTTTGTGGAGAATAAAACCACTTATTATTATAATTTACCCAGAAAGGCATGTGTGGCCTCATCTCGGAACCTCACCTACAGGCTGTTCCGTCACACCATCTTACATTATATTAGATGATGAGGGGTTAATTTTGTCACGGGAGACCAGGACTATCACACCAGGGATCAATTTGCCAGACAGAACAACAGAGTTCATCAAATTGAATTTATTGGAAAAAAGTTATCCACAACTGAACACAGATAAACACACACTCCCAACTGGGGAAACTGAGGTTATCCTATAGAACTAGGTGCAGGGACCACCCTAAAGAGATTTCCCCAGTTCTTCTACCATGGAGTGTCCTCTGGAACAGGACTACAGGCCTGGCACCAGCACTGGAATTAACACTGCTGGGACCTCCTCACCATCTTTTATACCAGGGGTTCGCAAACTTATCCCCAAGGGGGGCGGGAGATTTTTCTGGAGGGGCACAGGCAGTTTGCAGAGGCCCCACGTTCTTCCCCAAGGCATTTAAATTAAATGCTGGGGGATCGCGTGAGGCTTCTGCAACACAAAACCTACCGTGATTCAGACGCTGTGACACATAGCCATGGCAATGTGGCATCAAATGACGCTGCGGGTTCATGTGATGTGACGTCACATGACCCCGCTGCGTTATGTGATGCCGCCGCAAGGTAGGGGGGGGCGTGAGCACAGGGGAAGGCAAGACAGGGGGATGCAGCAGCAAAAGTCTGCGCCCCCCTGTTTTATACCCTGTGCCGCAACATGTATACAATAAGGGAGGGTTAGGGCCAGATGTCTTCAATATGACCCAGCTCCTGATTGGTGGGTTTTACTGCAACATCCAGAAAGTTACATGAAAACTGTTGCATGGAAAGGTCACAGACAACTTTGCAACATTCCCAGTTGAACACAAAATTAACCCCTGGTCCCTGAAGTGCTGGAACCAGGCTCACAATACACACACACACACACATAAATATATATAGTGTTCGACAAATACGGACGCCCGCACGCCCGTGGCGACTGGATTTAGGACGCTGGCGACCCGTGCTGCGTCTCTATGAATTCCCCTGCTCGCGCCCAAAAAAATATTTTAAAAAATAAATAAATAAATAATCCCCCTCCCTGATTGGGCTGAAGTTGGGAAGAGGGCCGGCTGGCAGCTCTGGGTCAGCCCCTTCCCCTGATCTCCTCCCCCCCTGCTCCCGATCCCCGCTTGCTGTCCGGGGTGGGAGGTAGGCTGGGGGGGTCCCTGCTTGCTGACCGGGACGGGAGGTAGGCTGGGGGGGTCCCCGCTTGTTGCCCGGGGCAGAAGGTAGGCTTGGGGGGGGTCCCCGCTTGTTGCTGCGGCAGCGGCGGTATCCGCCTCTGGAGTGGGGGTGGCGTCTGCTTGGGGGGGGTGGGGTGCTGCAGCGGCGGTTTCCGCTTCGGGGGGGAGGAGGTGCTGCAGCGGCGTCTGCCTCTGGGGGGGGGGGTGTGGCAGTGTCCGCCTCTGGAGGGGGGACGGCGGTGTCCGCCTCTGGAGGGGGGCGATGTCCGTTCCGGAGGGGGTGCTGTGGCGGCGTCTGCTTCCGCCTCTGGGGTGGGGTGCTGTGGCGGCGTCCGCCTCTAGGGGGAGTGGGGTGCTGCGGCGGCGTCCACCTCTGGGGAGGGAGGGTGCTGCGGTGGTGTCTCTCTCTCTCTGTCTCTCTCTCTCTCTCTCTCTCTCTCTGTGTCTCTCTCTCTCTCTCTCTATGTGTCTCTCTCTCTCTGTCTCTCTCTCTGTCTCTCTCTCTCTGTGTGTGTGTGTGTGTGTCTCTCTCTCTCTGTCTCTCTTTCTGAGTGCCACTCTGTGTGTGTGTGTGTGGGTGCCTCTCTGTCTCTGTCTCGCTCTCTCTCTGTGTGTCTCTCTCTCTCTCTCTCTCTGTGTCTCTCTCTCTCTGTGTGTGTCTCTCTCTCTGTGTCTCTCTCTCTTTCTCTGTGTCTCTCTCTCTCTCTGTCTCTCTTTCTGAGTGCCGCTCTCTCTCTGTGTGTGCCTCTCTGTCTCTGTCTCGCTCTGTCTCTCACCCACACTCTCTCACCCACACTCTCTCTCTCACCCACACTCTCTCTCTCACCCACACTCTCTCTCTCACCCACACTCTCTCTGTCTGTCTGTCACCCACACTTTCTCTCTCTCTCACTCTCTCTCTCTCACACTCTGGATCTCTTATTTACCCTAGTTATCTTAACTGCCCTATACCTACACCGAAATAACCTATACTGCTTTCTTCCAGATCTAACTCTCGAGCTTCACACGGAACACATCGGAACCCCCCTAACCAAGAAGACAGGTAGAAAATACCTCCCCTCCAATGTATAACATTGTGAGAATTAGGGTACCTGGACATTGAGGGACTGCGGATCAGGTAAGATCCCAGGCGGGATTGCTGCTTTAGATATTGTGAAGCGGGGGCGTCCAGGCACTAGTTATGGGGTTCAGGAAACTAGTCATTCACATCTGGCTTCTTTTTCTAAATCCGACATTTACACACACATACACACATACACACACATATATATATATATATATATATATATATATATATATATATATATATATATATATATATATATATACATATACATATACATATACATATATATATATACACACACATACACACATACACACATACACATATACACATATATACATATATGTATATATATATATATATATATATATATATATATATATATATATATATATATATACCACACTTATTAAGGTTATGGTGGGTAAAAAAGTGACAAAAACCCTCCACAGTAAAGCATATAGCAACTGTAAATATTACTGTATACTCACTTGCATGTCTTAGACAGGTCTGCAACCCTGTCTTTTACCATTATCGCCAAGCACACAGCACTTCCACTGCTGCAAGGGGTTCTGGGAAATGACATGCAAATGAGCACACAGTGCCACCTTTTGTCTCAAGCTCATATTACACGCCTATGCTTACTGCACCGACACACTTTATTCGAGCAAATACCCAGTATGTACCTGGCAGATACCTGGAATGCGCCGCTCCTCACCTCAGACAAGCCCTGTTGCGTTTGCCTTCCCAGCCTGGGTTCATGCCTGGCTGACGGGCGGCTGATCTGTTAAATGATAATGATTAGGATTTAATAGGCTGCAATGCTTCGCGTGTCTACCAGATGGCATAAATTCATGAATTGTAATGCAGTATATATATATGTACTGTGCAGTATTGCAGCCAGCGGGAATAAAATGCTTCAATCCCTGCCTGGAAAATACCTCAATGCACTCGGGCAGAAAACAGTCACAAACCTCAATACACCCGGGTATACCCGAATTCGTGGGACTAGCCGAGCACGAATAAAGTGTGTCGCCAGTGTAAAAGCTGTGTTTAAAGCAGCATGCATTTGGCTTAAAGGTTGCTCATGTAATATGAGCTTGAGACTTCCTTTTTCCCAGTTCCTTAGAGTGAAAAGAATTATCTCAAATCCGGATGAATTGGAACCTGCGCTTTCGGACATGGCGGTACGTTTCCAAGATAGGGGCTATGACCGCAAAGACATTGAAGATGCCCTGAAGAAAGTTAGAAGCCTGGATAGAGAGGTTTTGCTACATCCAAGTAACAATAAACCCATTCAACAACGGTGTCATTTTGTCAGTATCTTTTGCACCGCGTCCAGTGGTATTAAACGCAGCGTACAGAAAAACTGGCATATCTTATCTAATGATAATAAAATTGGAAAAGTCTGCAAGGATCCCCCCTTGTTTTGTTACAAGCGGGGACGTAATCTAGGAGATATGCTGATGCAAGCGGACCCAGTTGACAAATATGGACTTTCTAAATCCTGGCTCAATAGAAAACCTGGATCGTACCGGTGCCATGGATGTAACAATTGTGGATTTATGCAAACGGGGTCTAGCTATTCCCATCCACACAGTGGGGCTCCAATCAGGATTAAACATTTCCTTAACTGTGAGTCACGTTTTGTCGTTTACATGATCACGTGCCCTTGTGGTCTTCGCTACGTGGGCAAAACCACACGAATGCTAAAGGAGAGAATTGCGATCCATCGTTCCACCATCAGAAAGGCATTGAACAGCACGGACGACCAGACTGAGTTCAAATATCTGCCGGTGGCTCGGCATTTCAAAGAAAAGCGGCATTCCTTGGCTACCATGCGGTGTATGCCCATCCTTCAAGTGCAACCCCCACCCCGTGGTGGGGATAGAAATAAGATGCTTTTGCAACAGGAAGCAAGATTAATATACGAGCTCAAGACCATTTCACCATATGGACTTAATGAGGATTTAAAGTTGGGCTGTTTTTTGTAAATTGGTTCATTATTATTTAGTATGTATATATTCCCGGCACTGTCTGGTTCCTCCACCCCCCTTCCCTATCGGTTTTATTGATTGATTGTCTTCTTCACTTTTGGGTGTCTTGCATCACTCAGTGATTTATGTTTCAGACCAACTTACAACACAGGCTGACATGGAGCTAACACTGAGCTTCTAGATATCCAGTATGGAGAGATTTTGGCTTTTAATATTATGTATATACTTTATTTACATTTTATGCCTCTATATACCTGTTTGCATTAATATATAGCTAACAGGTTAAACAATACATGGTCATTGTATTAATATATAATTCGGTTTGGTTCCATGCACTATGTGTTGGTATTGTGGCTCACCATATACATTCTTAGTGGGCAGCATATATTATGTTGTTTGCGGTGATTTCATTTTTTGTTTAGTACTGTGTTCACCATTGACCCATTTACATTTGTCTATAGCCTTGTTATTCATTTCCTTGCTGACATCGGAACAGGGACTTCATCTGAGCATGCGCATTACTAGCGAATAAGATGTATGGTTGGTAGGGATGCTATCGGGTTGCAAATGGATCAGACGCTTGCGCGATCATTGTTTAAACCTACTATGCTTGCCCCCCTCCCCCCATTGCTTAGAATGCGATCAGAAGTTGGGAGTTCATTGCGCGTGCGCGGAGGAGTTGAGTTAAAGCCGAGAACTTGCGCACCTCTCCCCTCGTTGTTAGGGACACGATCGGGTTGTTAGGGGTTAGTGCACATGCGCGCAGGAGTGAATACTGATTGAGTATGTGCGCCCCGCCCCCCCCTTTGTCAAGATTCCGATCGGGATGCCAGGGGTTATTAGCACAAGCTAGACATGGGCCGTGCACTAAATGCATCTCTATGAACCCTGTTGGGTTGCAAACTTCACGAAGTATAGGTACTTATGAGGATCCAGGGAGGTGAGTTTAACGCAGCATGATTGGGTTCAGCCACTATATGCAGCTTTGCTTATGCCTATTCGTGTAAGTGCTTTATATGTTTCCATTATAGATTGAAATGTTCAAGCATGTTTTTCTTTCTTTTTTAAACACTGCATATGTCCCATTATGGTTGCCATGACGCGTTCGGGTAGCATGGTGACGTCACCACGTGGACAGCATTGGCAGATTATGTGACCAATCCTGTAAAAGTGTTTAGATCAAGCTGTTTTATTGGTGCTGGTTAGTATCAACATGTCTGAGTGGCTGGAATATGTTGTGGGTTGTACCTGGGGTTGTAATTTAGATTTTTCATGATTGTTTGCAGGTGATTTTCTGTTTGTTATTAGGGGTATGTATGGGTGCTTGTATCAGTCTGTTGTGCACTGCCCTGAGGAAGGTCCCGTTACGAGGACCGAAACGTTGGCGGCCCTGTGTTTCACAATACACTTTTTTGGATATCATCTGTGCGGTGTGCTGTCTTTCTTGGTCATCAGGATCCCCTGGTCACCATACTACTATATATATATATATATATTGTGACAAACGTCTCACTCCGGGACTCCGCCGTCCGTCCGGGACTGTTAGAACACGGTCTTTTAGGGTAGGTTAAATGACGAGGCGACACGTGCTGTTCCTTTAAACAGGGTATTCCTGGTTTATTCAGTCCCAGGCACTGAGACTGCCACAGTGCATACAATAGAATCAGAAGCAAAACAAAAAGCTGCTCACCTGAGCGATAACTTAACTTAAATATTCCCTAACTCAGGGTTGAAGTGGCTTCTCCACTTCCACCAACAAAATCAGTAACTTCACAGTCTTTGACAAAAGAACAGAAGGTTTTAACCTGTTTGGGGAGAGGCCTTTCCTCTCTCTGCTTTCAGCAGCCTTCCTGCCTCCAGGCTCTTGGGGAGAGGGAAGAGGAACCAGGAAATAGGTCTTAAGTACCTGATTTCTAATTAGCATGACAGGTGACAGAAATCAGGCAGCAAACAAACTCTGGTCTGGATCGCTCATCCCTTAGTTCCAGCACTTGCCAAACTGTGGGATGGAGTGCATGTATATGAGGCTGCACTTGTTCAGCCTAAACAGGACAGA
The DNA here is from genome assembly GCF_040206685.1 of Ascaphus truei. Classification (NCBI taxonomy): domain Eukaryota; kingdom Metazoa; phylum Chordata; class Amphibia; order Anura; family Ascaphidae; genus Ascaphus; species Ascaphus truei. The sequence continues at coordinate 162,525,651 of NC_134485.1, forward strand.
AACTGTTCAGTATCCTGGGAGCCCTATATATGGAATTTATTACCATCCCTTGGTTTCTGTCACATATCCTCCCCTCCAGCTCAGCCCCCGAGGGATGAGTGACCATGGATATTAGGGAGTGCATCCTTGACAACCCGTCGGCGTTGCCATGTTTGTGCCCTGACCTGTGTTCCACAGAAAATGTATAGGGTTGTAGACTTAGGAATCACCTGGTCACTCCAGCATTCTTCTCCCTGTTTTGACACATCCAGGTAAGGGGTGCATGATCTGTGACCAACCGGAATTTTCTCCCCAACAGATAGTATTTGAGTGTCTCTACAGCCCACTTTATTGCGAGACACTCTTTCTCGACTATGGAGTAATTTTTCTCCTGGGGATTTAGTTTCCTACTTAAATAAAGGATGGGGTGCTCCTCACCTTGAGACTCCTGGGAGAGTACCGCCCCCAGCCCTACCTCAGATGCGTCGGTTTGGACTACGAACTCTTTGGAGAAGTCAGGTGTGACCAACACTGGTTGGGCACAGAGAGATTCTTTCAGGCTTCTAAAGGCCTGTTCGGTTTCGGAGGACCACTTTACCATTAGCGGTCCTCTTGCTTTTGTGAGGTTGGTTAGTGGGGTTGCCTTAGTTGCAAAATTGGGAATAAACCTTCTATAGTAGCCAATTAATCCCAAAAAGGTCCTTACTTGTTTTTTTGTAACTGGCCTTGGCCAATTATGTATCGCCTCTACTTTGAGTGTTTGGGGTTTGAGTAAACCTCTGCCAATAGAATACCCCAGATACTTGGCCTCCTCCAGACCAATAGTGCATTTAGCTGGGTTAGCTGTTAGTCCAGCAGACCGAACTGCGTCAAGCACAGCTTGGACCTTTGGAAGGTGGGATTGCCAATCTTCACTATGGATTACCACGTCATCCAGGTAGGCGGCAGCATACCGAGGATGTGGTTTTAAAATTTTAACCATCATTCTTTGGAATGTGGCGGGGGCTCCATGTAAGCCAAAAGGCAGCACCCTATACTGAACTTTGGCCGTCTGGGGTTGAGAAGGCTGTCTTTTCTTTTGCCCTTTCTGTGAGGGGAACCTGCCAGTACCCTTTTGTTAGGTCTAGGGTTGTGAGATATCGGGCTTTGCCCAGGCTCTCTACAAGTTCATCCACCCTGGGCATAGGATAAGTATCAAATTTTGACACCGCGTTTAGTTTCCGGTAGTCATTACAAAACCTCGTTGTACCGTCTGGTATTGGGACTAAAACTATAAGGCTGTTCCACCCACTTTGGGATTCCTCAATTACGCCTAGTTTTAGCATTTTTTTAACCTTTAAACTTATAGCCTCTCTTTTGGCCTCTGGGATTCGGTACGGTTTAAGGTTCACTCGGACCCCCGGTTCAGAGACTAGGTCATGTTCGATTACGCTAGTTCTACCTGGCTGTGTAGAGAAGACTTCTTTGTTTCTTCTCACTAAATTCTGGACCTCTCGTTTCTGATGAACGGACAGGGTTTCAGCTATGCTAACCTCTGGGTCAGTGTCTTGATTCTCTGACGGACCTGGGGGTACTAGGGTTAACAAGACCTCTCTATCTTTCCAGGGCTTAAGTAGGTTTATATGGTAAATTTGCTCAGGTTTCCTCCTACCTGGCTGTCTTACCTTATAATTTACTTCTCCCACTCTTTCCAAGACCTCATATGGCCCATGCCACTTAGCAAGGAATTTACTCTCTACGGTGCGAACCAGAACTAGTACCCTATCACCTGGAAAAAAAATTCTGACCCTAGCACCCTTATTATACTTATTCCTCTGTGCTTCTTGAGCTTTTTCCATGTGTTCCCTCACTATAGGTAGGACTGCAGAAATGTGGTCCTGCATCTGGGCAACATGCTCTATTACACTTCTGTAAGGGGTAACCTCGTGTTCCCAAGTCTCTTTGGCTATATCCAGTAAGCCCCTTGGGTGTCGGCCATACAATAGTTCAAACGGTGAGAAGCCTGTGGATGATTGGGGAACTTCCCTAATGGCAAATAACAGGTATGGTAACAAACAATCCCAGTTTTTCCCATCCTTATCGACCGCCCGGCGTAACATGCTCTTTAAGGTTTTATTGAACCACTCAACTAAACCATCTGTTTGTGGATGATAGACTGAGGTTCTGAGATGCTTGATTTTTAGGAGTTTACATAACTCTTTTGTTACTTGGGACATAAATGGTGTTCCCTGGTCAGATAAGATCTCTTTAGGAATTCCGACCCGGGAAAACAGAACTACTAAGCATCTGCCTCTGGGAGACTAGGGTGAGCTCTTTCTCCTTGCCGCGCAGCGCCTCCACCTATGAGGGATCCCAGCGTTGGCGGGATAACCCCTCACAGGAACCAACACACATGTAATAAGTAATACACCACACAAAGTATATCACTAAGCTTTACTGGACACACAAACTAACATACAATAACCTGTACCCACAGTATAAACAGCGACCCAACACGTGGTGGTTCCCCCAAAGTATTGAGGGTGCTGTGGCACCAATAACCTCTAGTGTCCCGTCCCAGCAATCCCACCCAAATGTCAGGTAGCGCTGTAGATGTAGGTGCATGTTGGGTACCTGCCTGGGTACTCCAGTACCCAGGTGCTGCTTGACGCAATGCGTTGGAGCGGGTTCCACGTACCGGGGCCTCCAAAACAAATCCCTGGTCTCCTAAAGGGTCCTGATCCTCCTCACAGTGTGAACTCTAGCCGGAGGGTTTCACACAATGTCTCTGGATCCTGTGACCTGGTCCCAGGTCGCAGGGCATCGCGTCACCGTCCAGGCACCGGTGCAGAAATAACAATAAGGGGAAGAGTCCCTATCTGGGGCCTTCCCTGCAACACTCCTCTACTGGTGTCTCAGGGCCTAACTGGGGCCTAGGGGCAAGGTCTAGGCCTAGCCCAGGAAGCACTGCTCCCTGGAGACCACTTTCTCCTTTTGCTCCTCCGTCTAGACTGAGCATTCTGGCTCCTTGTCCAAGAGGATACCCTGTTACTCCAACAGCTCTAATCCCATTGGCTGGGAGAGTCCCATGTGTGCAGTGCCTCCTCCGGAGGAATCTGGGACATGCAGTCCCGCTGCGGTGTGTGTGGAGCCAAAACTAAAATGGCCACCGCACTCCTGACTGCACATGCACGCCTCGCTGCACTGCGCATGTGTAACTAGCAAAATGGCCACCCCCACACTCCCGATCGCGCGGAGCTGCAGCCGGACCAGCACAGTTCCCCTTCACAGGCGGTAAGGAGGGGGACTCGGCAACAAGTGTTATTTACAAAGTGCAGTAGTGCAATATGGGGCACTATCACACGGAAACACTTGTTTAAATCAATGAGAGATTCTGTGTGATAGCGCCCCAATCAGAATGTATCACAGTTTAATTACCCCCTAAAAGCTGATCCATTATGACAACACTTTATATTATGTTCAGTAATGAAGTTAAGCACTTACAAAAATTATTTCAGGTTATACATTATTATACAGTAAATGTGTGGTTTTCAATTATTGTTGCTACAGATTGTATAATATGAATGTTTTGTAAGTATTTCAATAGCTGCAGGATTGTAGTTTTAACAGAATCCATGGTAGCATCCTTGACTGTGATTCCTCAAACACATTGTTTATTGTCATGGAACTAAAGAACAGTCATGTAAAATGCCTATCAGCAGGTTAAAAGTTCTGTGCAGCAATCCTTTCCTATCCCCACAATGCAGGAGAAGATCAAAGCATCAAGAATTGGCACAACAAATAGTGAACTTCTCAGATGGATGACAGATCCTAGTCCTCTGAGGAAAATTGGCAAGACATCACAGAAGAAGACAGCAAGGACATCTCTGTATAACTCTGGTCACAAAGTCCATAGCGTGACCTATAAAGCTGTGAGAAAGGTTCCAGGTACAAATCTCATGGGTAGTCTGATGGACTACAGTTATAACGTCTACAGAATTCATTACACTCCGTAACTCTTACAAAAATACTTTCAAACGTCAGATAACTGTCTGGGAAGTAATCAAATATGTTTCAGTGACAACATAGTTCTAATAAGTGATTTAAAAAAAATCAAAGCTAACGTAACCATACTGCTTTTACACAGCATATATTACATCATTGCATGTACTATCAGACATACAGTATCTATGGATCAAACAAGCACAACAATCAGACACTTTTGATTATGGAATGATGTATAAGATTGGGCTGAAAATTGTCAATTTTAAAAATTGTGAAAATGTTAGTGATACATTTTGTGCATCAACAATGATAAAAAAATTATAATTTAATTTCATTGTGTATTTTTCCTCATCCTATATCCTAACATTTTCTGTTTATGATTTTTGTTGTCTCCAGAAATAGGATGCTGTGCATACTACTTTAGAAGAGAGTAAAATAAAACCTTATATGATGGTTAGTGTATTGCATTAAACACAAGAGTTGGCACAACTTGTCAATGGTAAACTACTGTACTCATAAAGAATAATTAAGTGAATTACACTTCATCTTGGACTCACTGAGCTTAACCTCCACATATAGAAAAACAATGAGAATTAAGTATTAAAAAAAAAAATTTAAAGGAATTTTATGAGATTTCCTAAAATAGGACAGCTAGTAAGTAGTGTTGTGACCAGTAGTGAAAGAACATTTTTAAACACTGCTGATTTTCAAATTTAGACAGAAGTCTGTAGTCTTTTCAAGGATTTTCAAAAGTGAAAATGTAGTCTTAACTATATTACTCAGGTTTCTGAGATGTCTTAAAAACAAGTAAAGTCTTTTTTCTTATTTGTGGGCAGGTGGCATCAAAAGACAAAAGTGTGAAGATGTTGAAATATAACAGTGCTCTTGCTGATCCCTACCAAGCATGCTGTGACCCACTTCAGCCTGTCAGAACAAAAAATAGCCATGTTTATTTGAATCAGCCTTAAAAATTCCCTTAAAGGGAGAAGTTTCACAGCATACTGAAATAGGTCCAACTGTTATAGTTGGATGAGAAATCTGAAATGTGGAAATATGAAATCTTTGATGGTGGATGTCAAATCAATAACACATTTCACATATACATATATGTGTGCGTATATACTAGATAAGTTATAGTGGGTGAAAAAGGTGACGAAATAACCTCCACCGTAAAGCATATAGTAAATAAAGATATCACTTGTGAGCACATTCACATGTCTTAGACAGGTCTGCAACCCTGCGTTTCACCTTTATCACCTAGCATACAGTGCTTCTACTTCAGCAAGGGATTCTGGGAAATTACATGCAAATGAGCACACAGTGTCACCTTTTGCCTCAAATCCATTTTTACATAAGACTTTATAAGTTTATGCTCGCTGCATTACACAGTTTTCAGCACGGCCTGGGTAAAGATGAAAAGCCAGTAAAGCCACTAACAGACAGCATTTTTTTTTTTTTTTTAATCTTTAGCCGGTAGGCCTAGGTCTTCGGAGTCTTTGGCACCATCCTCCATCAGGATTTGGAACGTCCTTCTCTTCCTTCAGCCAGAAGGCCCGCAAGAAAGTATTTTGGTTTTCGTCCGGAGCCTAATCACCGTCATTTTCCCTTCGAAGAGAGACGATGACTAGCCGTAGTGCATGGATCGTGCAGGAGCATCCCAACCCAAATAGGCCGGGTGGGTTAAAAAATGTTGTCCCCCCCTTAGCCAGCAGGCCCAGGGAGCAGCGGGAATGAGGGAAGTAAATCCTTGACGTCAAAGGTCCATGTTGGGAGCGGTTCGAAGTACCAGTGTGTCAGTGTATCAGGGCACAACCTTGCCCACTGTAAGCTTCACACAGGCGGTACTCTACTACAAACCACCCCCCCTAGGATTCTCCAGCTGGGGGTGCAGGGTCCCAAGAAAATCTTAGGCTCATCCCACCTCTCAACCAGGCCATAGGACCAAATGTGTGCCACTGTCTATTCTACTCCTGCCACAGGTGGAATAGACACTACACTTGATCTTAGCCAAAAGACTGAGAAGCGGGTTAAGATGCAAAGAGAGTAAACCTACTCACAGACAGTTGTTTCGACCTTTTGGGGTCCCATCAGTGTGCGGCTGGTTGTACTGGCTTTGCAAGACAATACAATACAATTTTAAGGCTGGGTAGGTTTTACCACACATTAGATAAGTTATGGAGGGTGAAAGAGGTGACGAAAACCCCTCCACCATAAAGAATATAGCATGTCATTTCCCAGAATCCCTTGACTATAATTAAGTAATAATCCCTGAAGAACAGGGCATTACTGGCCAATAAAGCCCTGCTTTTACTGCAAGTTTATTAAAAGTAAATTACACACACACACACACACACACACACACTGCAGCCCCCATCTATACACACAAACACACTCTGCAACCCCCCTATATACACAAACACACACTTTGCAGTACCCCCTACACACTGTGCAGCTCCCCTCTTCTACACTCACAAAACAAACACACACAGCAGCCCCCCCTCTACACCCACAAAACACACTGCATACACACATACACAGTAACAAAACAGACTGCTGCCCCCTCTACATCCATAAAACTACACGCCAGCAGCCCCCCTCTACACACAGTGCAGCCCCCATGTAAACCCACACACTGCAGACACACACACACAAAACACTCTGCACCCCTCCTCCACCCACAAAAAACACACTGCAGCCACCCCTCTGCACCTACAAAATACACACTGCAGAGACACAAAACAATACAGACTCTGCCACCTCTACATCCACAAAACACACACCAGCAGACCCCCTCTTCACCCACTGCAGCCCCCTGTAAACCCACACACTGCAGACACACACACAAAACACTCTGCACCCCCTCCACCTACAAATCACACACTGAAGACACACACACTGCAGCCCCCCTCTACAAGAACAAAACACACACAGCAGAAACACACCAACAAGACTCTGCTGCCAACTCTACACCTACAAAACACACACAAACAGAAGACACACATTAATAAAACAAGACTCTGCTGCACCCTTTACACCCACAAAACATACTCAGCAGACACAAACCTTTCCCTTCACGCTCCTGTGTGGAGCTCTCTGCAGACAGGGTGGGGGAGGAGTCAGTGCCTTGCTGGTGCCTTGTGTCCAATCACCTCCCGTCTAAGTGCAAATTTCACTCTTTGTGAATAAAATCTGAAAGCTGATTGGCTGAAAAACTTGGCAAGCTGCCAAAAATTCCGGGCCATTACTGATTGGATAATGCCCGGAATTGTAACCAATCAGAGAGCAGGGATTTCAATAATGCCCTGAATTTACCAGCTTTAGTCTATAATACTAGATAAACCTATAATAAGCGCTCCGCCTACTATTAAACAAGTGGTGTACTAATTACCTCTACATAGGTATAGTTATAATAAAATAGTGCACAAAAAAATTATAAATGTGACTAATGAAAAAGGATCACTAACAATCAATAAAAAGTTAAAGTGATATAAATCCCAAACAAACAAATAAGTGAATTATAGAATGGCAGCCTTGGGACAATATAACAAGTCTATCCAATGACTTGTAGTGAATGGTAGAAACAGCAAGAGAACATAAAGCCCTTGGCGCAGTTAATAATAGAGTATACCAATCCATGATTGCAAAAATCCTTGACTACAATATTGATAACACTTTGGGAAAGGGGGGGGGTGGGGGAAAGGAAAGGTAAACCCTCGCTACAGCCTGGCTTGAGGTGCTATTCAATCAGGGGCAATTAAGAATGCACAACAATAGAAAAAGAAACCCCTATTACCAGAGCACTCTGAAAAGGCTACGCCACTGATAACATCGGAAGGAATATAATATTGTAATGTAATGATGAATTATTTAAAATAATCTATATTGGGAGATAACTCAAAATTAAAATAGTACAAGTAAGTTAACCTACGCCTCAAATGAGGGTAGCCTATAATCTAAAGTGCAAATTAAAATGAAGTGGGTGTGAGTTGGGGTATGTATTAGAGAGTGTCAATATGTAACACTCATAAAATCTCGGGCCCCCCTCTGGACAATCAGTGCGGCTTACGCCCGAGATTTTATGAGTGTTACATATTGACACTCACTAATATATTTGGCCACAGGCATTATACCCCCAGAGTGCAGTACATATCGGGATTCTCAGCGTATCCTTACCATACCCTGCATAGGACACTTAGTAACCATTCTAAGGTTGGTTATTAGCCATAGGTGTGTTTCTGCATTTATATGTGATGGCTTCATAGCCAAACTTATACGTTATAGTGGGGTTCTATACCCCAACTCACACCCACTTCATTTTAATTTGCACTTTAGATTATAGGCTAGCCTCATTTGAGGCGTAGGTTAACTTACCTGTACTATTTTAATTTTGAGTTATATCCCAATAAAGATTATTTTAAATAATTCATCATTACATTACAATATTATATTCCTTCCGATGTTATCAGTGGAGTAGCCTTTTCAGAGTGCTCTCGTTATAGGGGTTTCTTTTTCTATTGTTGTGCGCTACAATATTGATGTCAGTCTTTTACTTGAAAATGCTGGTCTCACATTGGCTCCTCAGAAATGAATGATCTGTAAACATAGAAAGGAAACAAACAAACCATTGCGCAGTAACTTCTAAAGATTGAACTCCTTCACTCCATAACTAGCTACTTACAGCAAGTGAGTAGCAAAAGGCATGGAAAGGTATCTTTGTCATTAAAATGCAGAGTTGAATCATTGGTTACCACGGGTTCCCCAAATCCCTGACTTCTACGAACTCTCCGAATCACAGTACCCAAGGGATACATGAAATAGACATAGGGACTCATGTTGTAAGCAGCGATAAGTACCTTATCGCCAGCTTCTCGCCAAAACAGCCTACAGCGATTCAGTAAGCCCCGAGAAGTTGGCGACAAGAGCAAAAATCGTCGGTTATTTTCCCCCGAAAAAACAACAAAAAACGGCAGACGCGCGTCGACAAGCCACTTTTCGGCACTGATCACCAGTTTTTCAAACATGCTCAATTCTATAAGCCCCGATCAGCGTATCGCAGCTGATCGCCACTTTAGAATTGCGATTTCTTCTCCAAATCGTACTGCCACAAAAAGTTGGCAAGAAGGTGGGGAGAAGCTGCGATGAGCGGCGAGAGGGGACTTAGAAAATAAAATGCATGTTTCCTGCATCGGATTGATGCCAGGGGTCTCCGGAGCTGATATCCATTAATATCAGCACCGGAGACCTCCGGCATGAATCAGGTGCGTTTAAAATGCATTTACAGGCAGCTTCATTAACTTAGCGGCTAACCGCTAAGGCAATGAAAGGGTTAACCATCCGTGCCAGGCTTATTGTGGGTAGCGGGGGGTGGGAGAAGGTGGTATTTGGTCCTTGGTGAGTGTTTAGGCCTTGCGGGGGGGTAGCGGGTGGACTTAACTCCTTCATTACCTTAGCAGTTAATATCGCTAAAGTAAGGAAGGGGTTAAACCCTCCCGCTACCCACCCGGTAAGCCTAAACACCCATCCTTGGGGCTACTACCCCCTTCACCCACCCCAGCTACCCACAATAAACAAAAATACACACACACACACACACACAATAGCCCTACTACCCACCTCCTAGGCCCCCAATAAATCATTACAATATCTAATAAACCTCAATACGCAACCCACCCACCCTGTGCCCCCACATACTGTAAAACCATGATTTATTTTGTTACACACATAATTAATACCCCAGGCCGGCGGGGGTCCAAGGTGGTCCCGATGGGTGTCCGCAGGTCCCACAGTGCAGCCCAGGGGGAACCCATGGGTGCCTGGGGGCCTTCGGGTGGTCCCTGCTAGGCTCCGGGGGCCTTCGGGTGGTCGCTGCTAGGCTCCGTGGGCCTCCAGGTGGTCTCAGTGGGTGGTCCCCATTGGTGTCTGGGGTCCCCGGGTGGTTCCCATGGGGGTTTGGGGGCCCTCGGGTGGTTACCACGGGTGTCTAGGGAGCCCTTGGGTGGTCCCTGTGGGTCCCCGGACCCCCACAGCTGTGGGGCCTGCGGTTCTTCCCTGCAGGTGTCCCTGTGGGTCCTCAAGTGGTTCCCGTGGGCATCCGGGGGTCCTCGGGTGGGCCCCGTGGCTGTCCAGGAGTCCTCGGGTGGTCGCCGTAGGTCCCTGCAGGCCTGCGGTACCAATCCTGTATGTAAAAACAAAACAAAAAAAATGTCCTACATTTCAATCAATACACCTCCCCCTTCTGCCCACCACTAAACACATACAGTACAGTAATGGGAAAAATAACTATTATCCAGATATGGATAATAGATTATTTGCCCATTATTAATCACAACATTAGCCAGCATAAATAAAGTAAATATAACTCTTCTACTTACCCCTGGCAATATGAAGGGCATCCTTGTCAGCTTACTGCAGGGCCATGTCCTTCGTTGGCAGAAAAAAAACCATAGCAAAATACATTCTAATGGCCCCTAACCCCTTAATCACTTTAGTGGTTAATAACTGCTTTAGTAATTAAGATGTAAACCCACCCTGCCCAGCTACCCACCAGGGAGACCTAACCACCCTCCCCGGACCCACTATACCCAACCTGTACCCATTGAGTGTCATAGTTTATTTATTTATTTATAAAATATTTTACCAGGAAGTAATACATTGAGAGTTACCTCTCGTTTTCAAGTATGTCCTGGGCACAGAGTTAAGACAAATAATACATGGTTACAAATACAGTTACATAAATGAACAGGGTATACATTATATAGAAGACATTGCGTGCACATTAAAAAAATGAAAAAAAATAATTAATTAAATAAAGAAAATCAATCGCCGAAAAAATGTAAATGAATGCAGCAAAATGACAAACACTTACATCTACATAATAAACACACAGACAAAATCACACCCAATACAAAGCAAGCCATTAAAAACAAATTATTGACCTAATAATGTATTGATCTGTACCCTAAAGGGGTACAGATTAATACATTATCAGTCAATGTGCAATGAAAAAATTACCCCCCAAAAATGAAATCGAAAAACCTGTAAAAAAGTATATTTATATACATTCAATATTTTACTTACCTTTAGAAGTGTTAGCCCTCCGAACCCCGGGGAATCAGGAAGCTCACTTACCCCGAAGGCCTAAAACTGCATCCGATGCCATCCGCCATGAAGATCTAGATCAGGTACCTCAATTCTTCTTTCTTTTCTTTTCAATCAGCTTCTTCTATCTTTTTCTGTAATTATATTTTAAATTTCTATATCTTCTTTCTTCATCTGTCAATCCAAAAACCCAAAGGTAGATCTACAACACGATGTTGTCTCATCAGCTTCTTGGGCTCAAATGAGGCGTCACACCCTTATATAAGGCTTGTGATGTCACATTTGGGCTGGAAATGGTTCAACAGCCATCTGATTTTTAAAAAAAAAAAATTTATGACGTCATTTAAAGGGAATGAAGCCTTCCAATCATAATGGCTGTGCTTCATTTCCCTTTAACGTGACGTCACTAAATCCAAGATGGCCATGTCACATGGTATTTTAGCCAATCAGATCATGGGAACTAATTCCACAATCTGATTGGTTGTTATACACCATGTGACGGAGTCATTTTAGGTTGTTGTACCACTATGACACTCAATGGGTACAGGGTGGGTATAGTGGGTCCAGGGAAGGGGGTTAGGCCTCCCGGGTGGGTAGCGGGGCAGAGTGGGTTAACCCCTTAATAACTATAGCGGTTATTAACCGCCAAGGTGATTAAGGGGTTAGGGGCCATTAGAATGTATTTTGCTAGTTTTTTTTTTCTGGCAACAGAGGACATGGACATGGACATGGTATGCTGATGACGATGCCCTTCATATTGCCAGGGGTAAGTAGAACAGTTTTATTTACTTTATTTATGCAGGTTAATGTTGTGATTAATAATGGACAAATAATCTATTATACATATTTGGATAATAGTTATTTTGCCCGTTACTGTACTGTATGAGTTTGGTGGGGGAAGGGGGGGGGTGGGGGGAGGTGTATTGATTGAAATGTAGGCCATGTTTTTTTTTTACATACAGGATTGGTACCACAGGCCTGCAGGGACCCACGAGGACCACCCGAGGACCTCCGAACGCCCACAGGGCCCACCCGAGGACCCCCGGACGGCCACGGGTACCACCTAAGGACCTATGGGGGACACCTGCGGGGAAGAAATGGGGCACCACAGCTCTGGGGGCTCCAGACACCAGCAGGAACCACCCGAGGGCCCCCCAGACACCCATGGGAACCACCCGAGGGCCCCCCAGACACCAGCATGGACCACCCCAATGGGGTCCACGGGGACCTGCGGGGACCACCTGGGGTCCCACGAAGACAAGCAGGGACCACCCGGAGGCCCCCAGACAGTCGTGCATACCCGCTGGGGTGCACTGTGGGACCTGCAGACACCCGTCAGGAAAACCGGGGACCCCCGCCGGCCTGGGGTATTAATTATGTGTGTAACAAAATAAATCATGGTTTTACAGTATATGGGCGCACAGGGGGTGGGTTGTGTATTGGTGCTTACTAAATATTTTTAAATTTAAATTTTATAACTAGTGTAGATAAGATGGGGGTCTCCATAGCAAAACCGCTGTGATTTCAGGTCCGGGGACCCCCTGCTTCCCGAGATACAGACCCCGTTATGTGGTGCCGGTATCTCCCTTGCATGTAAATATCTCACGTCACGTGATCGGGACATTTACATGCATAGGAGATACCGGCACCCCTTAACGGGGGCCTGTATCTCGGGAAGCTGGGGGTCCCTGGACCTGAAATCAATGCGGTTCTGCTCCGGAGACCCCTTGCTACAATACACAAGAAATAACATTTAAATGTTAAAATATTTTTATTTCCGGAGAGATTTTCGCAGAGAAAGGCGGATCTCTCTGCAGCAGATACATCTCGCCGGTGTGCCCTTTTCGGAGGGCAGATCATCTCGCCGGTGTGCCCTTTTCGGAGGTCAGATCATCTCGGCGCCAGCAACTCGCCATATTTGAGCGCAACAAGGCAGAAAAATGGCGATTTCAAAACCCTGCCGATAATTTCTATCAGACTTTACTGCATGAGGCCCATAGTACGGTACCAATGGAAAAATGTATTATAAAAAAAACAAGACAACAAAAATTGCACTCACATATTAAATGGTCTTGACGTGTGAATTACAATGTGCCGTCTGCCACATCTCCCTAGTCCTCACGGACGCGACTACGATTGGGATCCTCCCCCGATGATGTCACCGCTGCACTGTCAGCTTCTTTCCACTTCTTCCAGAATCCCTTGCTGCAGTGGAAGCACTGTATACTATGTGATAATGGCGAAAAGCAGGGTTGCAGACCTGTCTAAGACATGTGAATGTGCTGACAAGTGATATTTTTACTTGCTGTGTGTGTGTACGTATGTACGTACGTATGTACGTACGTATGTACGTACGTACGTATATATATATATATATATATATATATATATATACACATATACACACACACACATATATTCTTACTTACTTACCTTTGAGTGCTGTCTTGTGTCTGCTCCTGCTGGAGTGCATTACTTTTCTCTTACTATTGGTATAGGACATGCACCGCAAACTATTTATGGTATTGGGAGTGCCGACTGCCCCATTTTATATATATATATATATATATATATATATATATATATATATATATATATATATATATCATATTTACCAGCCCAAAGACCAGTGAAGGAGACAGCAAACTGCAAAAGGTAGTCAAAAAACAATCGGCTATGGTGTTACTGTTGTTTCAATGCAATTGTTTTTGGACTACATTTTGCAGTTTGCTGTCTCCTTCACTGGTCTTTGGGCTGGTACATATGTTGTGTGGTTTTCTATGGGACAAGCATCTGCTTTATGCTTTACATTAGTGTGCTGACTGGCTTCGTGTGGAATATATATATATATATATATATATATATATATATATATATATATATATATATATAGCACCCTGCTATATTTCCATAGTCTGGAATATAAGTGCTGGGTTAATAGTTGCAACCCGGTGAGATCACATCCCCTCAGGTTTCAATAATGTAGCAACTTGCAGGCACATGTCTGAGCCTGGAAGCTGCTGGAACCACATGACAGGATTAGGGCCTTGCTACATTTGATTCTGCCCAGTAACTGTTCCAGTTCTGTCCTGTGCAGTGCTCCTTATGGAGTAAGGGCAGTCTGCCCTGCCTTACCCCTAAGGGGGTAAGGATGGAATTCATCCATCAAGGGTGAACATGAGCTCTCCTAAGGACTGTGTGAGGATTTGCCATCCTGGCGGTCGCAAACCATCTCCTCACCTCAACAAACCTTCCGTGACGGATACGTGGTTCCATGGTCCCAGTACGCGTGCGCGTGTAGACCTTGCGCACTCTGTGCAACCGCCCACGGATTCAGACCCCGCCCCCATCACTGTCCCATAACGTAGACATTCAGCCAGCCTCCCTGCTGACGCGCGAGTCAGGTCCCGCCCTCTGACCTCCTGGACGCGCGCGGGTCGACGCGCGACTGGCTCTGCCCCCTCTTGTCCCAGGAATCGGCGTTGGAGTGATGCGCAACCTAAACTCCACCCCCTGGCTTCCATGACGCGCGCAGGATGGCCGTGAGCAGTTCCACCCTCAACCCTGATTAGGCTGCATCATAAGGCACACCTGTGTGCACCAGCAGCCAATCGTATTACACTTCCTGGTTCCGCCCTGGCTGGCTTTTGGAGGCTCCTACTTTGTATACCTTCACTCTGCAGTCAGTCATCACAGAGCATAGTCATTGTGACACCGTGCCTTGCCAAATCCTTGTTGGCTTTGCCTTGTATGCTTTTAACCTCTTGTTGCCTGAACCCTTGCTAGCTCCTTGAACTCCGCTTCTCTCTACTCCTGATCCGGCTTTTACGACGATTCTCCAGTTTCCTGTCCTGACCTTGGCTAAGTACTGCACCGACACACTTTATTCGAGCAAATACCCAGTATGTACCTGGCAGATACCTGGAATGCGCCGCTCCTCACCTCTGACAAGCCCCGTTGCGTTTGCCTTCCCAGCCTGGGTTCATGCCTGGCTGATGGGCGGCTGATCTGTTAAATGATAATGATTAGGATTTAATAGGCTGCAATGCTTCGCGTGTCTACCAGATGGCATAAATTCATGAATTGTAATGCAGTATATATATATATACTGTGCAGTATTGCAGCCAGCGGGAATAAAATGCTTCAATCCCTGCTTGGAAAATACCTCAATGCACTCGGGCAGAAAACAGTCACAAACCTCAATACACCCGGGTATACCCGAATTCGTGGGACTAGCCGAGCTCGAATAAAGTGTGTCGCCAGTGTACTCCAATGATCCGACACTCTCCTATCCTGAACCTGGCAACGTACCCCGACTATCCGATACTCTCCAATTCTGAACCTGGCTACGAACTCCGATGATCCGAAACTCTCCACTCCTGAACTTGGCAAGTACCTTAACCATTCTCAAATCTATAACCCTGACCTGGCTTGAATGACTTCTCTACATCCTAGGCGCGCCCGCGTGGTTGTGGGTCGGCGTTATCCAATCCCCTACCTCAGCACCGCGGTCGCACTTCGTTTGTGGTGAGCTACGCATTACAGACTGTGAGATTCCCTCAGGGAAAGGGGATACAGATCCTCAGTCTTATCCTACACATGAGGGTAGTGGGAGATGCATGCAGGGGCCTGTGCTAATGTATGCTAGAAAGATGTGGAGCACCCAATAAAGAATCATGTTGAAAAGTTCCTGGCACCCTATCTACTTCATTATCATTCCTCATAACAGCCTTGGCCTGAACCAATGGAAGAGAAAGACGCTGAGAAAAGATAAAGGTAACAATAACTGAGCTAACACTATGAGCAGGTCTAAACCCTGTCAGGGAATGTGAAGAAGAGACTATAAATTACTCTAAATCCTGTACACCCTATCTCCTGCAGACATGGTGGGGCAGGGAGGGATAGGGGTGTTACATTGGTGCTGCCAATGTGGGGCTCGAGGAGTGGATACAATTATAGTGCCAGTCCCACTTATATTGGTGCTGGAAATGTTGGTTTGGCTGTCCACATAAAGGAGTGAAGAAATTGTGCTTGGTGGTCTGCGTTTGGAACTTTTGGGACCCCACAACGGAATTGGGTGCCACATTTCCACATTATAATTGCAAAGCTGAGATGCACACTGGAGGTACAGTTGCGGTATCAGCCTCAATATTTTTAAAGCCACAGTATAACTTCTGAGATGCACACTGGAGAGTACAGACGGTATCAGCCACACTATCTTTTGGAGCTTTTGAGGCTGTTGATAGTGCTGAGATGTGACTGCTGGAGGTACAGTCATGGTATCAACCATTCTACATGTGGAGTTGCCAAAGTAAGGCCTTGGAAGAAAGTATCCTTACAATTGGAGCTGCCAGTGTGTGATCTGTGAAAACAATGGCTGCAAACAGTTCCCGCCAAAATGGGAAACCGTGTGCAGATTTTGCAAAATGCAGGATAATGTTTTGCAGAACAACTTTGTGTTGGCACAAAAAGCTTTACCGCGCCTTTCCTGGAGTGTCTGGGACTCCTGGTTCCAACAGGGGGAGCAGAGTCAGACTTAATTGCTGTCATGTGTGGTTTAGCGGATGCAGCGACCACATCCAAGGAGCGGTTATTACTCAGCAGGTCAGGACTGTGCTTATTCGTGATGGTTGGTGCATTGAGCAACTACCATGTCTGAACCAATTGCCCAATGCTTCGAGCTGCCAGGAGGACTCCTGCTGCTCACCCTAAATGGAAAAGACCTTCTGCGGCTACTATGCCCGCTGTGTGATCAGCTGGGAGGTTGCTGGAAGTCACGTCCCGCTGTGGGTGATGTGAGGTGCCATACCTTCAATCAGTGGTGGAGTCAAGTGAGATGCCCCCCTCTACACTAAGACCGGTGGAAGCACAGAAAATGATCACCCCAATCACTAAGATAAAGGCTATGGTGGAACATTGCTTTGCGGACGCAGAGCAGGACTATATGGATATTCTATATGACACCCACCAGGAGAGATATGCTGATGTAATTAATCTCTGCGGTGAGCGCTGCAATCTATTCTCTAGCCTGAGTTGAGGGTCGTCCGTGGCCGATACTTGTAGAGACTTACCAGCTTCCGATGCTGATGAAGGAGGTACTGGTGAAGCAGTGCCGGAGGGAAAGACCCCTTTTCCTCCTCCACATGCAGCTACTGCCTGGTCCAGTGATGTGAAAACAGATCTATTTGATTCAGCGCCGGATGGTGATGAAGGTGCAGAGCCCTTCTCGTTCTCCCTGATGGAGTATGAGCAACCGGGCTCATGCTTACTACATGTGGAGAACCACTGTGGGGAGAAGTTCCGTCGAGCTTCTTCCACACTATCCAGGAGAAAAATACATGATCGAGAAGAGTTGGCAGCTGCTGAGGTTCCTCACAGGGACACTGCCACTTCTTCCGCCCCCAGAAGAATGGCGTGAGAGCGACGACTGCAGAGGTGTCGGCTGATGCTTCGACCATTCCTGCCAACGAGAGAGAATTGTCTTTGGTAGTGGTTCCTGAGATCAACTCGTCCTTGGTTTTAGGAAGGTGTACACTCCTAGTCCGTTTCTGCTTCGTTGCCAAGCCATCAAGGAAGCCAGGGAGCAAGCCACTTTAAACGCTAAGTCTTCCACTCGGGCTCCAGGCCCACAGCTTAAAGAGGAGGCTGTCACAGAGCTGGTGGAAGTGATTGGACAGGGTCGATCACAAGTGAGTTTAAGACCGGGACACTTGTTGCTTGCTACGGCTACTAAGGCTGTGAGCCTGGACTCTTTGGCGCATCTGGTGCTGGTGGTGGCTACACCGCCGGAGAACCAGGACAATGTTGAGCCGGACAGACTAAGTGACTGTAAGCCTGCTAATGTGCCCAGAACTGCATCCCCTGTATTAGTTGGTATGTGTAAACCCCTAAGTCCCAGAACATCATAGCCACCCATAGCGTCTGTAACATCCAAATGTGTTGATACTAACCTAATTGCAAATGTTATGCCTACAACTACTATGAAGGATGCATTACTCAAGTGGCGGGACGCAATGTTTCAGGGTTATGTTCCGCATACTGTATGGATAGAACTAGGTACATCATTGTGAAGGGAAATGAGGTAGAACACTAGTGGGAAGTAGGAGAATTTACACCTGAGCAGGAGGCGGAGATAATGCGCTAAAGGGCTCATGACTATGAGGAGGGCAAAGATTCTTCTCCAGTCCTGGAGGAAGAAATTTATGAAGAGGTGACATGGGTGAGGAACCATTGTGCTGGGTACTGCCAGGAAAAGCCTACACCAACAATCTAGTGAAGTCTAGCCGGCCTTGTAGGTTCAAGGGGTTATTGTTAACCTCTTGTTCTACATATATTTTGTGCTTATAGGCGTTTTTCCCCTTGCCTTGGGTATTAGGGGTCCATCAGTATCTTCATAGGGGATTTCCCCTGTCTGATACATATTCTATCACAGGAGGATGTCAGGGTTTGTTTTAATATTTTTTGTATTTTATGTTTGATTATTTGTGCTGTTAAATAAATCATAATTTTCTTTGATATTTGTTCTGAGTATACTTGAGTGCTGAGTTGGGACACTTTTCTTTTTCTTTTCATTGTTATATTACTTCTAGTCCCAATCACCGTTAGTGGTTATTATATTACTAATGTAAGTACTCATTATTTGCTTAGTCTGTTGTAGGCAGTTTGTCTTGTTGTGATATATATATATAATCATACATTACCAGCAAAGGTAAGGAGATATCCTTCCTCAGGGGGGGGTCCCGTTCAGTGGACCGAAACGTTGGATATATGTGTAAGTTTCTTTAATACAGTTTATAACTGCTTATACCTTCTGAGTGCTGTTGTCTCCTTACCTTTGCTGGTAATGTATGCTTTATTATTTTTTATGACATAAGCACCAGGTCATTATATCACTACAGGAGTGCCAGATATTCATGATTTGTGTGTATATATATATATATATATATATATATATATATATATATATATATACACACACCACACACCACACACCACACACGCACCTTGTTTAGCCACTGCTCAAGGAAGGCCTCCTCAATAATCTTCCAAGTATTGCAATTGCAAGCCTATCTTCCCCACATTCCTCCACACATTTTCTGATTTCATCTTCCCGTTTAACTTTTAGTTGTTTTGGTCTTTTGATATCCCTCGGAATCTAGTCGAGTAGCATCCCTATCTAAAATGGTCATTACTTTTTGTGATATGTCGAGCACACTGCCATTTGAAATTCTTCACCCATGTAATTATGTCACAGAGTTATTTAGTTTCAAACCCATTCATTAATTTTCCTGTCTATTTGAGGAGTACCCAGCATATGTGTCTCCATGCTTCCTTGTGTTGTCTGAAGATTCTGAATTGTCTTCGTGTTTAATGTCCATGTTTCACATCCATACATGATCACAGGCATAATGCACTAGTCAAACACTCTCCTTTTGAGACACAGTGGAAGGTTCCCTTCAGATTGTCTTGTTCCTCCCAAATGCGCTCCATCCCATCTTTATTCTCCTATTGATTTAATTTCATTTACTGATACTTGCTGGCCAAGGGAGACATAGGGACCAATGCACTAAAGGTTCATAAAAAAAATCGCTGGGCCATTTATATCACCATTTTTGGAGCGTTGCTATCACAGTATTCAGAAAGCCTCGATTACGTGTCATAGCAAAATTCCCAAAATGGGTGAGTTGCCGCCAGCGATAGGATCAACCCTCTGAAAAGGCCTAACCCAGCGATTCATTTCTGCTGCAGAGAGCTCCTCAGAGAGAGCCGCCTCTTCCAGCGAAAATCTCAAAATTTATGATTTTTAATATACATTTTCATCCTAGTGTAGATGAGCATGGGGTCTCCGGAGCAGAACCGCGTTGGTTTGAGGTCTGGGGACCCCCTACTTCCCTAGATACAGGCCCCCGTTATGGGGTGCCGGTATCTCCTATGCATTTAAATGTCCCGGTCACATGACGTGGTAATCCAATGCATAGGAGATACCAGCAGCCCATAACGGAGCCTGTATCTGTGGAAGTAGGGGGTCCTTGGACCTCAAACCAATGTGGTTTTGCTCCGGAGAGCCCCTGCTCATCTACACTAGGATGAAAATGTATATTAAAAAATATTTAGTAAACACCAATACACCACCCACCCCCCATGCCCCCCACTGTAAAACCATAATTTATTTTTTAACATACAGGATTAATACCCTGGGCCGACGGGGGTCCCCGGTGGGTCCGACAGGTTTCCGCAGGCCCCACAGTGAGCCCCAGGGGGTGCCCACGGGTGTCTGGGGGTCTCCGGGTGGTCCCTGCTAGGCCGTGGGCCTCCAGGTGGTACCTGCGGGTCAACTTCAGGCCCCAATGGGGTCCATGGGTGGTCCCACGGGTGTCTAGGGGTCCCGGGTCATCCCAACAGGTGTCTGGGGCTTTCGGGTGGTAGCCACGATGGTCTGGAGCCCTCGGGTGGTCCCTGCGGGTCCGCTGGGCCCCCACAGCTGTGGGGCCCCCAGTTCTTCCCCCAGTTGTCTCCCATGGGTCCACAGGTGTTATTCGTGGGCGTCCAGGGGTCCTTGGGTGGTACCCGTGGGTGTTCGGGGATCCCCAGGTTGTCTCCATGGGTCCCCGCAGGCCTGCGGTTCTAATCCTGTATGTAAAAAAATAAAATATGGGCTATATTTAAATAAACCCCCCCCCCCCCACCAAACACATACAGTACAGTAATGGGCAAATTAACTATTATCCAGCTAGGGATAATAGATTATTTGCCCATTATTAAATACAACATTAGCCAGCATAAATAAAGTAAATAAATACAGTTCTACTTACCACAGCCAATATGAAGGGCATCCTCGTCAGGATACTGCAGGTCCCTGTCCTCCATTGCCAGAAAGCATACATACATAATAAATACAATCTA
Source organism: Ascaphus truei (assembly GCF_040206685.1). Classification (NCBI taxonomy): domain Eukaryota; kingdom Metazoa; phylum Chordata; class Amphibia; order Anura; family Ascaphidae; genus Ascaphus; species Ascaphus truei. The sequence goes on from NC_134485.1 coordinate 162,546,615, forward strand.
ATGTCTCCTAAATCCTTAATCACCTTTGCGGTTCATAACCACTATAGTATTTAAGGGGTTAACCCACTCTGCCCCTCTACCCACCCAGGAGGCCTAAGCACCCACCCCAGACCCACTATACCCACCCTGTACCCATTGAGTAGTATAGTGGTACATCATACCCATATAATAATATGGGCATGATAAGCCACTATAGCACTCAATAGGCACCCTAATCAAAATACATTAATGCACAAAATACACAATAATAAAAAATTTAAAACCACCGAAACACCACTATTCAATAAATAAAAACACTAGCCAGCTAATGCAATTAATAAAAGCATTAACCAGCTCAACAATGAATTAATTAAAGCATTATCCAATCAAAGCAATTAATTAATAAAACAACAATAAATTAATTGTACCAGTAACCAATGAAACCAATGAATTCATAATGAAGGAGGAGGTTTGAACGGCGGTGCAGCTGCCATGAGAGGAAAAATGGAAACCGGACTGCTGGCTTCACGGTACACAAAAGGTTAATGTAGGCACGGAATTTTACGTGCCTACATTAAACATTTGTGTACCGTGAAGCCAGCAGTCCGGTCTCCATTTTTCCTCTCATGGCAGCTGCACCGCCATTCAAACCTCCTCCTTCATGCTGAATTCATCTGGTAGGAGCACGCCGACAGCACCCGGAGTCCCACAGCGTAATTGAGTGAGTAACCATTATATTGGTATACCCTTAGACACTTGTTTGCTACAAATCAAGTCACAGTTTAAAGAACACCTTTGCAAAGTTCATGTAAGATCAACCTAATGTACTAGGCTATTGAACATGCATATAAAGTGGTGTATTCTAAGTGGCTGACAACGGGGGATGGTATATGAATGGGTTAATTAAGCTGTCTTTTGAGTAGGATCAAGATTAAAGGTGCTACATTCTGCACGCTTATCTACATGGACATGTCTGGTTAGCATCGCAGGGGGTATCTTTCTCCCATTTCTCCAATTAATTAATAAAACAACAATTAATTAATTGTGCCAGTATTCAATGATGGCTGTGCTTAATTTTCCTTTAACATGACATCACTAAGCCGGCGTCAAATGGTATTTCAGCCAATCAGATCGTGGGAACTAATTCCCCAATCTGATTGTTTTTTTTTCACCATGTAACTTGGATGACCTCACATACTTGAACTAAAATGACTCCGTCACATGGTGTACAACAACCAATCAAATTGGGGAATTGTTTCCCACGGTCTGATTGGCTGAAATACCACGTGACGCCGTCCAAACTGGATTTAGTGACGTCATGTTAAAGGGAAATGAAGCCCAGCCATTCTGATTGGCTGGCATCATTCCCTTTAAATTACGTAATTGAAAAAAAAATTATATCGGCAAATGGTTTTAACAGCCAATCAGATGGCTGTTGAACCAGTTCCCGCCCAAATGTGACGTCACAAGCCATATTTAAGGTCGTTGATGCCTCATTTGAGCCCAAGAAGACAACGAGACAACATCGGTTGGGATCTACCATGGGATTTTTTGGATTGACAGATGAAGACAGAAGATTAAGAAGATTAAGAAATAATTGAAGATGAAGATAGAAGCGGATTAAAGATAGAAGAAAGAAGAATTGGGTTCCTGATCTTCATGGCAGATGGCATCGGATGCCGTTTTGGGCCTTCGCGGTACGTGAGCTTCCTGTTTCCCCAGGAGTCGTAGGGCCAGGGCTTCTAAAGTTAAGTAATATATTGCATGTTTGGAAATGTATTTTTTTTTACAGGTTTTTCCATTGGATGTGTATTTTCTTTATTTTTTCTTTGCACATTGATTGATAATGTATTAATCTGTACCCCTTTAGGGTACAAATCAATACATTATTAGGCCAAAACTTTTTTTTTAATTTCTTGTTTTGTATTGATGGTGATTTTTTTCTATGTTTGTTTATGTGGATGTAATTGATTGCCATTTGGCTGCTTTTTGTAATTTTTTGATGCTGATTTATTTTCGTTTTTAATGATGTCTTGTGTTGGGTAATGCTTTTAATGGTTGTGTTGACGATATTTTTTCATAATTAATTTCTTTGGTTACTGTTACAATTAATTCATTGTTGTTTTATTAATTAATTGGGTTCATTGGTTACTGTTACAATTAATTAACTGTTTTATTAATTGGTTTCATTGGTTACTGGTACAATTAATTCATTGTTTTATTAATTATTTTTTTGATTGGAGAATGCTTTAATTGTTGAGCTGGTTAGTGCTTTAATTAATTGCATTAGCTGGCTAGTGTTTTTATTTATTGAATGGTGGTGTTTCGGTGGTTTTTAATGTTTTATTATTGTGTCTTTTGTGCATTAGTATATTTTGGATATTAGACCTTTTTGAATGGTGCTGTTTTGACACAGACTCGAAGTTTGTGAGAGGGGGAAATTCTAATTTTGGGGATATTTTTTGTAAAAAATGTCTAATTTGGAGATATTTGAACCTGTCCAATTCTGGTGTTGCATATTTGGTTCGGAAATCCTGAAAGCTCAAGCACTTCCCGTCACTCAATAGGTCAGCAATCGCCTCGATCCCCCTTAATTTAAATTGGTCAAATTGCTTAAATTTGCATCCAGGTGGAAATTTAGGGTTATTCATAATCGGGGTGAGCTGTGAGCCATTAGATGAGAGTTTGTACTTAGATCTGCATTTCGTCCAGACTTCCCAGGTATGTTTCATCGCTCCCAGTTCAAACCTATTTCGTTGCACATCCCCACCCCCCCTATCTGCGCTCCAAAGGCAAGCTGGCAGAGAAGGCGTTTTAGCAGAATGAGATTCTATGGCTAACCAAAAATTTTTGTTCGGGTCAGCGTTCCACCCCACTACTTGTCTCAATTGGGCTGCCTGATAATATTTTAAAATATCTTGGACTCCCATACCCCCCCTTGCCCTTGACAACAACAAGACCGATCAAGCCACCCTGGGTCTTTTACCCTGCCAAATAAAATGAAACATCCTATTCTGAATGTTTTCAGCTCAGAGCCAGGGACACAGATTGGAAGTGTCTGAAAAAAGTATAGTAACCTGGGGAGTATATTCATCTTTACAGAGATCATTCTTCCAATGCATGAAATCTGGTAATTTTCCCATTTATCCAAGTCCTTTTTAATTTTCCCAAATAGGGTCGGGTAGTTCTGGTATGAGTGGTAATTCCTAGACACATTTACTCCCAGATATTTAATGTGTGAGGAGTTCCACCTGTAATTGAAGTTCAATTTGAGAAGCTTTACCTCCAGGCTCTGACAAATTTAGGTTTAGGGCCTCGAATTTGTCATTGTTAATTTTGTATCTCGATTTTTTTCCCAAATTCTGACAACTCCTTATGAAGATTGGGGAGAGAGGTTTGGGGATGAGCTAGAGTTAGGATAATATCATCGGCGAATAATGAAATTTAGTATTTGTTTTCCCAATTACTATGCCTTTTATGTTTATATTTTCTCGGATTTTCGATGCTAAGGGCTCAATTGTCAGAGCAAAAAGAAGGGGGGACAGGGGGCATCCTTGTCTGGTACAATTCTTAATAACCATCCTATCTGGGGTACCACCCGGTAGTTTAACTACGGCTGATGGGTTGCGGTATAGTACACGAACCCCATCCAAAAAAGAATTTTTAAATCCGAATTTCTGCAGCGTATTATCTAAAAATTGCCAATCGATTCTATCAAACACCTTCTCTGCTTCTAAGCTTAACAAAACCGCCTTAGCGCCCATAAGATGGATATGGTCAACAAAATGTATTATCTTTCGGGTACTGTCTGACGCTTGTCTGCCAGATACAAAACCCACTTGATCAATATTTATTAATCTGGGTAAAATGGGGTTCAACCTATTCGCCAAGATCTTACTGTACAATTTGAGGTCATTGTTTAGGAGAGAAATTGGTCGGTAACTGTCACAATGCATCGGGTCCCTACCTTCTTTATGGATAATAGCTAAATTAGCTAAAGTCATTGACGGGATTGAATTCCCCTCCATAAAGAAATTAAACATACTTAGTATGTGCGTTGACAGTGTGGGTAGGAATCTCTTGTAGTAGACGTTGGTGAAGCCATCAGGGCCCGGGGCTTTGGAGATCTTTAAGGTTTTAACAGCATCCACTAATTCTTTTTATGTTATTTTAGCATTTTAGGTCAAATTTTCCTCTTCTGTCAATGTTGGGAGGTGGCAGCTATCTAAGTATTCCGCATATGCTTCTGACGCTGAGGCCCTTGAATCTCCATTTTGGTTTCTTAACTTGGTATAGAATTTCGTGAATTCTTCCGCAATTTTTTTATCATTATAAATTATCTCACCAGCCCTATTTTCAATTGCTGTTATTTGGGATCTTTTCTGTATTCCCCTTAACTTGCTAGCTAGAAGTCTATCGGCCTTGTTGCCCTTGTCGTAGAACCGCTGGTTAGTCCACTTAAGCGCTTTCTCTGTGTCTTCCAGCTGGATCTGTCTCAGCTCAATTCTGGTAGCGGTCAGGCTTTTGTAAAACATTTGGGATGGATTGGCTTTGTGTTGCAGTTCCAGCTCTATAATCTTATCAGTCAGATCTTTATTTAATTTTAATTTGACCTTTTTCCTGTGGGAAGCAATAGATAAGATTACCCCTGATTGCTGCCTTATGGGCTTCCCATAACACCCCCGGAGATGTAACAGAACCTGAGTTAAGGGTGAAATATTCAGTAAGAGCTTTTTTGATTTCCCTCTCAATTTCAGGGTGATTTAGTAGAGAATCATTTAGTCTTTTATTGAATGAATTTGACTTCACAAATGGCACATTAAGGTAGAGTGTAATTGGAGCGTGGTCAGACCAGGAAATCGGTCCGATGTCTGACTTTATAGAGGCCTCTAGAACATTCTTAGTTACCAAGAAATGGTCTATGTGAGAATAGTACTGGTGAGAGGCGGAGAAAAAAGTGTAGTCTCTTTGGCCCTGATGCTGTGTTCTCCAAGCGTCCTAACGAGAAATCCTTAATGAGTTCCCTAAACTTTTCCCCCATTTTCTGGGTGGATATCACGTGTGCTCAGCTTGGGGTGGATGATTTGTCCTCGTTAGAGTTGAGGGTCATATTCAAATCCCCACCCACAATCATTGAGGGCAAGTACGCTGGTTCAATAGCGTCTAGGACTGTTTTTTAAAAAGTCAGTTTTGGTTTTCATTTGGCGCGTAAAGATTGATCAAGGCGACTGTCAATCCAGAGAGCGAACCATATACCACTAGAAATCTACCCCCTGGTTCCATGGTTATCTTTTCCACATTGAATGGGACCCCTTGACGGATTAGAATAGCAGCTCCTCGTTTTTGCATCCTTGTGCTTTTTTCTCCAAAACATTTTCCGCATCCGAACGTAATTATGATATTGGGAATCGCAAACTTTTGGCCATGAAACTCGCTTTAGAAGAATGGAGACATCTTCTAGAAGGAGCCGAGACCCCCATAACAATTGTTACGGATCACAAGAATCTGCTGTATATCGAGGGAGCTCGCCGCTTGGGAGCCCGCCAAGCCAGATGGCCACTCTTCTTTTCAAGGTTCAACTTCGTTATCTCCTACCTTCCTGGGACTAAAAATGTTAAAGCGGATGCTCTGTCTCATCAATTTTTGCTGGAGGATAATTCAGAGGATCAACTCAAGACAATTCTTCCATCCAAACTCATTCTGTCGTCCACCAATTTTGAGGCCTTAATGGATATCGTTCTTCAGCAAAATCAGATTCCTGACAATCTTTTGGTCCTGGAGGGTCGTCTGTTCACTTCTCCCTCCTTGCGCAAACAGGTCCTGGAATGGGGACACTCTTCAAAATTGGATGGTCATCCCGGAGCAAAAGGACATTGGATCTCATCTCCCGGACTTTCTGGTGGCCTCGGATGCAGAAGGATGTTAAGGACTTTGTACTTGCGTGCCCAACTTGTGCCAGGACTAAGACTTCTAGAAATTTTCCCGCTGGACTTCTTTAGCCATTGTCTGTCCCGGTTCGGTTCAATGGATTTCATAGTGGATTTACCTAACTCTAAAGGTATGAACATCATTCTTGTTGTAGTAGATCGGTTCTCCAAGCAATCACATTTCGTACCTCTCAAAGGTTTGCCCAGCTGTCCCAGACTTTGAGATATTCAAAGAGATCTTTAGCCTGCATGAAGTTTCTACAGTGATTGTATCTGATAGAGGATTACAGTTTATATCTACATTTTGGCGTTCTTTCTGCTGGCAGTTGGGTATATCTCTTCACTTTTCTTCGGGGTGTCACCGCAAACTAATGGACAGACAGAGAACAATTTATTCGGTGCTTCGTGTCTGATTCTCAGAATGATTGGTCGAACCTTCTTCCTTGGGCGGAATTCGCACACAATAATCTTCGTTATGAATCTACCACTGAATCACCTTTCTTCATCAATTACGGATTCCATCCAGCTACTCTTCCACTTAGAGTTTCTTTCTCAGGGGTCTCAGCCGCCGATTACAGGATCAGGGTACTCCAGGGTCTATGGAGAAGAACTCAAAGGAATATAAAATTTGCTGTGGAGCGACAAAAACAACAAGCTGATCGCCATCGTAGACCAACTCCTAAATATAAGCCTGGTGACAAAATCTGGCTGTCCTCAAAAAATATTAGGCTAAAGGTTCCATCCATGAAGTCTGTCCCTAGATTTCTCGGTCCATTCTCCATTTCTGAAAAGATTAATCCTGTTGCCTATCGTTTGTCTTTGCCTTCATCCATGAAGATTCCCTCTGTTTTTCATGTGTCCTTGATTAAACCTGTGATCCGGAACGCTCATTCCATTCCCGTTTTTCCCACCACTTCCATGTTGGTACAGGGTCAGCCGGAATACGAGATCCAATCGATTCTGGATTCCAAAATATCTCGAGGCTCTCTACATTATCTCGTTCATTGGAAGGGATTCGGTCCTGAGGAAAGATCGTGGGTTCATGCGGCAAGGATGGTCAGGAACTTTCATACGAACTTTCCAGAAAAGCCTTCATGGAGTCGCTCAGAGGTCGCTCCTAGAGGGGGGATACTGTGAGGATTTGCCGTTCTGCTGCTCCTGCCCCTTTAATCCTCCCCCACCTATTGGACTACCATGGCACCCGAGAGTGGCAATCTGGCGGCGGTACTTATGCGCGGGTTCTGTGTGGTCCCCTTCGGTTCCTGGCCATGGGGCGCGCTCTCATCCCTCCCGTCATGGCGCGCAGCACGCGCGGTCCCCTCGGTGGTCTGCAGCCCCCGCCCCTCGGCCCCTCCCCGGCCTGACATCACCATTACGCAGCGCGGTCGCGTCCCTTGTTCTGCCTCTACCTCCACGGGTCCCGCCTCTGGTCTCCGCCCCGCTGTGATGTCATGGTTACGCGGTGCGGTGTCGCTCATTGCTCCACCTCCTGCCCTGCGGGTCCTGCCTCTGGTCTCCACCCCTGTGTTGGCGCAGCCCTTGCGGCTCGCGATGATGGCGCGTGACCAGGTTGCCTACGTGTTGCGTGGGTTGCGCGCGGCGTGCGCACACATTCTGACACACTGGCTATTGGCTGTGTAATAGGATGCACCTGTGTGGACCAGCAGCCTATTCTGTGTCATTCTCCTGCTTCCTGGTTGACCCCATTGGTGTGAGGTCCTATAAATATGTTCTCAGTGCTCCCAGTCATTGCCGAGCATAACCTCTGTTTGTGTGACGCTGCACTCACTGCCTAGTTCCTGTCTGCTTATACCCTGTTGCCTGACCCTACATGGATACTACCCTGTGATACTCTTCTGCACTGACCTTGGCTTTGGACGACTTCTCTACTTTCTCCTGCACTGACCCTGGCTTTGGAACTACGACAATGCTGCTCTCTCCTGTACTGACCCTGGCTTGGCTCTACGACTACTCTACGCTCTCCAACCCTGACTCTGGCTACGTACCCCAACGATCCGCTGCTCTATACTCCAAGACTTGGCAAGTACCTCACTTACGCTGTCTTCTATTAGTGGAGGAGTACACGAAGCGCAATAACTCCTCTCACTGGTAAAGATGTTTGTTCACAGTAATCAGGTCTCAGTATAAGCAGCATATATTAAAAAGAAAAAATAGTGCAGCACCGTTTTAATACATAAACAAAACTAGAGCAAGGAGCTCCAGTTCACTCACATGCTCCAGGATATAAAAAGCAGTTTAACCACTCTGGGTTCAGGAACGACGCAGCTTTGTTTGGCTCTGCTTAAATCAGCTGAATAGAGTCCTTCTCGTGTTTCTTACTCCCGCACTCTGGCGGTGTCTGACGTCACGGACCTTCTCTTTCCGTCCTTCACTGGTAGGGGAGGGGTTGCCCGGCTGGTTAGTCAGCGTCAGCGCGAGATTTGGATCTCTCAGCGGAGAGACGGCTATCAGCAAGGCAGAGGCTCCAAACTGCAACACAGGTCACAGCGCAAGTGATATCCCTACACGTTTCATCCGAATGACCGGACTTCTTCAGGGGTGTCAAACTTGCTCTAGTTTTGTTTATGTATTAAAACTGTGTTGCACTATTTTTTCTTCTCTCCTCTCTTTTCTTTTTAACATATGCTGCTTATACTGAGACCTGATTCCTGTGAACAAACATCTTTACCTGTGAGAGGAGTTTTTGCGCTTTATGTACTCCTCCAGATGTAACCTTGAGGGATTGAGAAATTCCTCACACCAGCAGCATCTCCTCTTGGTGATATTAATTATTTTTGAATAATTTTTCAACTATTTATTATTTTAATATAATTTGGGTTTGCGCTTACATTTCCTGTATCACGGTTGTCTTCTGTTACCCTGATCCGCCCTGCATGACTATCCTGCACTCTAGACGTGCCCTTGCAGTTGTGGTTGGCGTTCTATACAATTCCCTACCTCAGCCCCGCGGTCGCGCCTCGTTGTGATTTATGCCTTATAGAAACAGACAGAAACCCCTCTTATACAACAATACCCTCCTGATGTGATCCAACGATAAATAAATGTTTGTCAGGACAGGGAAATACAATTGCGAATGGATATGGAGTGGGTGAGACTCCAAGGGATTGAGGAACCGGACCAAGAGTTACATCAAGGAAATAACCTCTACTAGGGATGGGTATCGTGTTTTCCAACAATAAAGTTATACATTTCTCACTGAAGATTTCGAAAAGTATAAGAGAGGGGACTGATGAAATAATATTGCTGAAATGAATATAGACACAAAAGAGATAAGGTATCGCTAACACTAACAATGAAAATTGGTATAACACTTACAGTAATCAATTAAAAGAAATAAAAAAAAACCTTAATGTTCACATATATTTAAGTGAAGGGCGGCTGCCAAATACTAAAACACTGACCACCTGGTCAGGTACAGACAATATGAGATGAAGATAAATTTGGCTTCTTATTTTACACTCTTAATACCGGAAAGTCCAATATAATTTTAAGAGAAGAATAATAAACATACAACCATTTGGTGATGAGACACACGATAAATGTCCTTGTAGTTTCCAATGATTGTTATAGTTAAATATCATGTGCATGTAATGAAAGAAAAAACAACATAGCATAATACTGTATGTAAATGTGACACAAGACAAACAAAACCAAACAGAAGTCAAATAAAATAAATTAAACTAAATTAAGTAGAAGCTACAGAGACAAAACAGGTGATGAATTCTGAATAAAAAATATTTATTAAAAATTATATAAAAAACAAATGGAAACAAAGTCCATACAAAAATCCAATACTACTCTGCTGAATAAGTTGAATACCCTACTTACTAGAAGGAAGATGTTAACAGGCGGTGGAAAATGTCAGAGAGTATCCCCTCTCACTCGTGACACGTCTGCTATCAGATGATTGCTGTCGCCGGACTGCCTCCCGGTACGTGGCATACACAACCGATGGTCACCGGTGTTTCATGTCTCTCACGTCGGGCTGCGCCGAGTCTATGCTTGAGTCGGACTCCTCTGCTATCCGCTCTCCCTCCTAGCTAGCTCACAACTCTTGCGGGATGTTGGAAATAATGCGGGACTGCCCCCCGGACCATGGTATGTACCGCCGCTGGTCACCAGCGTTTGATGTCTCTCACGCCGGGCTGTGCAAAGTTTGTGATTGTATCGGAGTGCTCCGGTATCCGCTCTCACTCCCAGCTAGCTCGCAGCTCTCGCGGGATGTTGGAAATAATGCCGGTTCTGGTGTAAGCCTAATCACTGTTTTCGGTCTAAGGTCTCTGCTATAATGTGGTGTGAATGAGATTCGCTAACAGTAGATTTACGACTGTGCCTGAAGTAACACCCAAATTCCTGTTATCAAGAAGTACCTGATTCCAATAGAGAGCTCTTTTAATCCAGTTTTAACCAGGTTTTAATGATCTGTAAAATTATTGGTTTACAATAAGTATTTATTATATTCTGCCTAGTAATCTATTTTAAACAAAGGAATCTAAAAATGTATAAAAAGCCTGCTTGGGCCCTCCCTTGGCAGAGAGTCTCATTGACTTTTGAATATGTATGATCATACTGTAGAGGCAATAAATGCTGTACAGGTAATAAACTACTCATTATCTACAAACCCGTGTTTGTGAGTTTGCAAACAACCACATTTCCAATTCTGTAAATTCTAGCAATCTGTCTCCAAACGCATTCCTTTTGTTGTAACTATACTTACAACTTCCTGGTAAAATATTTTATAAATAAATAAATAAATAAATAAATAAACCGATGTTTTGTCTTTATGCTGGGTAACAATCTTTGCATTGACATCTCCCATAACGATCATGAGGTAATAGTATCCTTTGTTAAGTTGGCTGATTTCATGGTAGAAGTATTCCACTTCATTATGTGTGACGTGATGTTGGGGCATTCACTTGGATTATTTAAAGTCTGTATCTCTTTGCCAATTAAATGATGATTCTGGCTACTCTGAGCTTTCATATTCCATTATGTTGTTTCTCCAGTTCTTGTTAACAATAAAGCCTACTCCACTGATTTTTCTGTACTTCTCTAATATAATGGGTGTCTGCTTTTAATCTCAATGAGGCCTTCATCTTTTCTTTTTTCTTCACAAAGCCCAACAATATCCCATTTAAATATTTTAAAACTCGTCTTCCAGCTCCTGCAGTGCTGATTCCCTGAAGAAAGTGTAGGTAGCCAGATAGAGGTTTGAATTACATCTCTTGTTTAACCTATGGGGATTCATAGCACCCTTTGCCTTCCTGCCTTTTTCATGAACCCTGTCAACCCCAGGGACAATTTAGCCTATAGAGAATGAGGGCCATTGCCATTTTGTGAGTGGGCCTTATTTGCATGTTGGCAGGTACCTTTCCCACTTTAGCCCTGTATATTATTCAAGCTTTCATAGTATGATAGAGCCTACAAACACAAGTGCCACTACACATCATCTTAGCACCTGTTGCCACCTTTCCACCACTTTGAGATATTAAGATAAGGATTTGAGGCTATATAGAAACAACAGGCAGGGCATTGCATTCCACAACTGGGAATGTGATGAGGTGCCGCGGTTGAGAAATGTAGTATACACCAACAGGAACCAGCACGCTCAGTGATAAATGTCAAAGTAATTTTTCTAAATGGATCAGCATTTCAGTCCCCAATGGGATCTTGAGAGGTCCCATTGGGGACCTAAATGTCGATCCGTTTCAATATATCACTTTGACATTTATTTATCATAGAGTAAGCGGGTTCCTGTTCATATAGGGATGGAGATTTGAACTATAACCTCTATGTATATTTGCTTTATGATCCATTGTACCAAATATAGATTCTTAGTTATCATTCCATGATGTGTGTAGTCATCTGCCCTATACCAATAGATAGTGATGCTGTGATGTTGTTTCCATATACTTTTTACGTTTACTTTGTATCTTAACAATTTTCTACATGTGCTTGACACAAGTTTCTAACATATACTGTACAGTTGGAATTATTCTTATTTATTAACGTATTACATTCTATTTCTATAGACTATATCATCATGACTTAATCCCATTACTATGTTGCTTCTACATATTCACTCTTTTAATATACACTTTTTATTGTTACACAAATATAGGTATTTTTCACTATAAGTGAGCCCTTGTCAGGAATGAGCGCCCGGTCCCTACGCTCCTCCTTACCATGGCGGCCCGCGCGGCCGCTTCCTCCGCTCCTCCATCGGCTCCCGTCCCGACGGCGTGCCGTCCCCGCCTCCCGGAGACACGCGGTGAGTCCCGTCTGCGCGCGCACCTCAGAGACAAAACACCTACAATAATGCCTGGATTGATCTCAGGTGGGCTACACCTGAGCTTCACCCTGCCTCAGCCTATCACAGGTCTACCTATATCTGAACCACTCCTCCATTTTCTCCCTGATTGGTTCCCTTCGGTACATATGCCTCATTCACCCTCTGGTCGTTGCTGAGCATAGACCTTTCTATGCACTGTGCTCACTTACAGCCTGAGTACCTGTCTACGTTTATTCCAAATTCCGTTGTGACCCTGCTTGTACCTGACCTGTCTCTTCTTGTTCCCCTGAACCACAGCTTGGCTAACGGACTTCTACGCTCTCTACTTCACGACCACGGCTTAGGGACAACAACTATTCTACGCTCTCCAATCCTCGACTACGGCTTACGGATCTTGACCATTCTACGCTCTTCAACCCCGGATCATAGGCAAGTATCTGCTACCCTCTCCACTCTCCAACCCTGACCTGGCTACGTTCACGACCCTGCAATCCGAACCCACCCCTGTGGCTTAGGGAGGTGGTTATATATTTTCCCCACAGAAGGCCCTGCGGTTCAGTTCCAGTTGCAGTGAGCATCTGTGACAGTCCTAGGTTTCACTTTCAGGTTATGTGGAGTTGCTTGGATACCTTGAAAGGAGCCTGCAGAGGGCGGGGCTTAATGCTATGGCACCTTCACTGGGCTTTATATGTCTGTATGTGTTAGTTGTGCACACTGTTGTCTTGATGAAGGTCCTAGACAGGACCGAAACGGTGACCCACTTTAAATAAAGTACTTTAATATTTAAGAATGTATGTATATCTTTATTAATATAGCGCCCACTGTGTACTCAGCACTTTACAAAGAAAATACAGTACAGGGAATTATAATACAACAATCACAACAAAGACAGACTTGAATGGAAATCCCTGCCCCAGAGAGCTTACAATCTAAGTGGTATGTTGGAAAACTTACAGAGACAGCAGGTGAAAGAATAAATGCAGTAGATGGCAGTGCTTGGCAGGATTGACTGTGGGATAATAGCCATGAGTCCAGGCTATTGGGATGCTTCATTTAAGGGGTGGGTTTTCAGATTTCTCTTGAAGGTGTGGAGAGAATGTGCTTAGAGTAAACTGACCTTGAGGGAGTTCCACAGATAAGGAGCAGTGAGGGAAAGGGGTTTAAGGTGAGAGCGAGATATAGAGGTGAAAGGGGTGGAAAGGAGACAGATATGGGTAGAGCACAGGATACGAGCAGGGTCATAGCATCCCCTCAGATTATACTATTAACCACTCATGTGTACCTGGTTAGGATTACCAAAGGAAGCTGGAATGCCATGTTACAGTACTTACTATTGTAGGCTAAAACTGACAATCCCTGCACTGATCAAAGCTGATTGACTAATTTCTGGCCATTATTCATTCAGTAATGGCCTGGAATTTTTGGCACCTTGCCAAGTTTTCATTTCCAGCCAATCAGCTTTCACTTGTCATGCATTGAGTGAATTCAGCTTTAAACCAGCAGAGGTGATTGGATAGTAGGTACCAGCCAGGCCTTGACTCCTCCCCCTCTCTGCCTGCAGAGAGCTCCCCACAGGAGACAGTGAAAAGAAAGTTACTGTCTGTGAGAGTATAGAGCAGTGGTTGGTTGGGCGTGTGTATGTAGGGAGGGAGGCTGAGTGTGTATGTGTGGGGGAGAGGGACTGTAATGTGTGTAAGGGGGAGGGGGCTGTAGTGTGTCTGTGTGAAGATCGAGACCTGCAGTGTGTGTGTTTGTGTTTATAGAGGGGGACTGGTGTGTGTGTGTGTGTGTGTTTGTGTGTGTGTGTATAGAGGGGAGCTGCAGTGTCTGTGTGTGTATATAGAGGGGGCATTTGTGTATTTACAATGTTATTTTAATAAACAAGTACTGTATAAGCACAACAGAAAATTTAGAATATAATTTTTATAAAAATCAATATAACTACAAACGTGTCTATAATTTATTTAAAAAGCCTACAATTCGCCTGTAATAGTAATAATCCTCTCAGAACACAGCAGTACTGGCCAACAATGCTCTTGCTGGGTTATAGTCCCTCAGCTTGATCTCGGGCCTTCAACTCTTCCAGCCAAGGCACTATTGGCCAGCAATGCCCTGTTCTGAGGGGATTATTATTTATATATATAGATAGATAGATAGATAGATAGATAGATAGATAGATAGATAGATAGATAGATAGATAGATAGATATCCCCTTCCCCCTCCCTGTGGGTTTACTAGTGTATTACATGGGGTTAATGGTGAGCAGTCGATGCTATACTCCACCCTGTTGTGACAGGTTCCATGTCACAGGAGGTATAAAAGAGAGTTCTGGGAGTTAGGGTCCAGCATGGCAGAAGGAGAGGCGCCTCGGTGAGTAGAGGTAGGGGACAAGTTCCCCAATGTATAGATAGATCAGGCCCTCCTTTTATTGTGTGGAGTTGTGGTGGTGATGGTCAGTGCATGTGCTTCAACAGGGTGTTCAAGTAGAAAATAATACCCAACAGAATGATGAAAAAGAAAACAGAGTATGGTCTGAATACAATAATGCCAGATGGTACAGTGACTTGGGGATAGGATAAGTAAAGCTCTACTGTATTACTCACACGGCCGTGTGTGAGTTGATTCCCATCAAGTAAATCTTGCTAGTAAGTGCTGGGTAATTTCCTACTTCAATCGACTAAGGTAGCGCCGTACATGATAACAGGCATCACTCCCGTGTCCACGGTGGGGGAAATATTCACATCCACAGGTCAATAGTATACACAGTTTATTAATAGTAAAAATATAACATGAACTCACACATTAAAATGCACTGATCAGCTCCGGTGCCCGTCACGAGTCAGTTGCGATGCTTTCCTGATGGCGTGTCCGACGTCAGGACAACATGTGAAGGGCTCGTCCGGGGTATGGATGATGAGTGTCCAAACTGTAGAAAGTACACTGGCATGGAACTACGCATTTCACGAGTATCCTTGCTTCCTCAGGAACCTATCCTATCCCTAAGTCACTGTACCATATGTTATTATTGTATTCAGACCATACTCTGTTTTCTTTTTCATCATTCTGTTGGGTATTAATTTCTACTTGAACACCCCTTTGAAGCACATGCGCTGACCATCACCACCACAACTCCATGCATTACAAGAGGATCCAGGGATGATCCTCTCTTTTGGTCAAGCAGCAGTGCAAAATTAGGGCTAGTATATTTCCTTTATTTATGTTATCTGTTTAGCCCTATTCGAACATAAATGTACTGTATCTTGTTTCTGTGAACAAAATACAGTTTATATCATTCAGGGAGCACCCCAGTTATCTAGTTCTATTGCCTCCTTTTATTGTGTTGGAGTTAGGGACCGTGCCCCATCAGTTAGGATCCCGTAGTATGGCCACATGATAAGAGTATGTCCCAGTAATTGAAATGCAGACATGTCTCACTGAGCAAAATAGAGAAGCCTCTGCGACGTCTGGGGATCAACTGCCGCTTTCTGCCTAAAGGTTTTACAAAAAGAAGCTATAGCACAATGGTTCTCTGTCCACAGTATTCAAAATCCATTGAGGAAGTAGCATTTCCAGAACAGAGCTGGAAAGTAACAGTAACGTTACTAGGGTTGCCATGTGTCCATTATTGAACCGGGCTGTCCTGCATTTTAACACTGTTCAGTAACAAATGAGTGGTAGTATTGGACATAGTGACTTGACTGGCTTGGGTGGTCGCAGGATTTCCCTGAGCAGGGAGAGAGCAGGGCTGTTGCTATGGGGCTGGGAAGCTTCCACCATCCTGATTGGCTGCTGCTGGGTAATGCTGCCAATCAGGAGCCAGGAGTGGGGCCAAGGAGAGGAGGAAACAGCATGGAGTAGAGAGGTGAGAGGGGTGTGTATATCTTATGCCTGTTGCACCTTTCATTATTGTGTCCAGTATTTTGGGACAAGCTACCTGGCAACCCTAAACGTTACCCAGAAAAGGCCAGGATCTCAGTTGGGGCCCGCAGTAAAAGGAACCTCCAGGATGTTGTTAAAAAGGGGGGCCCGGTCCACAATATGAAATCAGTACAGTAACAAGTTAATGCACTACCCATGAATGTTAAGAGTGGGCAGATAGGGAAAAAGTCTGCCAAGAATGATAGCAGTATGGATGAAACAAAGTACAACCAAGTCAATCAAAATGTAACTGTGACTGCCGTGTTCCCAAGCCTGGGAACATAAATAAAGATTGAAGTTGTAGTATAAAAAGTCCCAGCGCCCATCTTTTGCATCGCCCAGCCAACCACAGACAGTACCCTGGGAAAACGTAAATCATTGCTGCTGTCAATCAAATTACTATATATATATAGTGTAACCGTCCCTGCCCGGCTCGCTAAGGAAGTTTCATCAAGGTAGTAATTTGATATATATATATATATATATATATATATATATATATAGTGCAGAATAAATGAGTTCTTCAGTATTAGGTGATACCTTTTTTATTGGACTAACAATTTATGTCATAGGACAAGCTTTCGAGAGTTATCCTCTCTTCTTCACGTCAAGCTTGACCTGAAGAAGAGAGGATAACTCTCGAAAGCTTGTCCTATGACATAAATTGTTAGTCCAATAAAAAAGGTATCACCTAATACTGAAGAACTAATTTATTCTGCACTATCGCAACTGGACTAACACGGCTATTTTCTGCTCTATATATATATATATATATATATATTACACACATGCACACACATCCATACAACATACATATTTACAATAATTTGCTTGTATTTATGTATATACATTCCACTCCCCTTCTTTTTATATTGTATGTTCTTTGTGTCAGTGCCTACGGTATCAGTATGGTTTATTGTTGTATTTTATAGTCTTGTTACATAGCCCTTTTTGCTGCATTGCAAACTATGAATATCAAGAATTATTATATATATTTTTTGAAGTGAAACTTCTTTAGTGGCACCTCCTTCGTAATGGGAGAAAAATGGATTGTGGAGACAGAAAATGAAACGGATGTGACGTCAACGTGCTGACATCAAAGTGCTGGCAGTTGAGGCCGGGCTGTGTTCTGGCAAATCACATGCGGCGCCGCTCCTAACGGCCGCCGCTCTCCCCACACGCCTGCTGACATGCGGCAGCGATAGCCGCCGGTGCCGCTCCCACCCACTCAACATTTACTCACCGCCGCCACAGCTCCTAATGAGCACCGCTCCACATACCCGCCTGCTGACATGTGGCGGCGCTAGCCGCCAGTGCCGCTCCCCCCCACCCGCTCAACATTTACTCACCGCCGCCACAGCTCCTAACGAGCGCCGCCGTGCGCCGAGATCCTGCACTGGTGCGGCGGCGCCGAGCTGCTGCTGCTCTCCGCGGGGGCCCTCCACGTTAAAGAGTTCTCCAGCTTCGAGGCCGGTGCTGCCAACCAGCCGAAGGCTCTGTTCGTGGTGTGCTGCCCGCTGTGGGGCCGTGCCCTGGACGTGGTGAGCCAGAGCTCCTTCCAGTACTGCGTGCTTGTGACGGCGGTGAGCCCCGGGGAGGCCGAGGGCCAGGGGGGCCACCAGCAGCTGGAGGACCGGCTGTGCGAGTGGATGGGGAACATGATCTTCACGGCTGAGGTGACGTGGGCGCCGCTGCTGCTGGCCCCGATCTCCCCGCACCTATTTCTGGCCCCGGCCTTCTCTCTCTTCCCGCTGCTACCTGGCAGAGACCTGCAGGCTCTCAACCACAGCCGGCCGGACAAGAAGAGGATCCCGGGGCTGGGGGACGTGGAGCTGCCCTCCCTGCCCCCCGAGCTACAGCTTCACATCCGGAGCCTGGTTTCAGGACTCAACCACCTGATGGAGGGTATCGGGCTGAGAGAGGAGTGCTTCTCGGTGGGGCATCTGAGTAGGATCATTGCGGGGGAGCTGGCCAGCTATCCCCAGGAAGCATACACTGACTGACACACATACACATACACTGACTGACACACATACACATACACTTACTGACACACATACACATACACTGACTGACACACATACACATACACGGACTGACACACTGACTGACAAATACACTGACTGACACACATACACTGACTGACACACTGACTGACACACATACACACATACACACTGACTGACACACATACACACTGACTGACACACACACACTCTGACACACAGGTCCGACAACAGAAATCATGGGGCCAGGGACAAATGAAAGGAGCAGGGCCCCCTCCCCCCCAAACCCATAGCGCACCTCCCCCCCCCAAACCCAAAGCGCACCTACCACGAAAAAATATCTTTTAGCGCGCAACTTTTACTTAACTGTTTTCTTATTGTGATACAGAAAAAACATTACAATGCAACCTGTTTATTTTTATATTTTCAACAAAAGACATGTGACTGCCTGTCTGGGTGACTAGGTGGGTGGGTGAATGATGGTGGGTGGGTGAATGAAGGTGGGTGAATAACGGGAGACAGTGACTGGGAGACAGTGACTGGGACAGGGACTTGGTGACAGTGACTGGGTGACAGTGACTGGGTGACTGGGAGACAGTGACATACATATCAAATATATCCCCACCACCCCCATATATATTAAATATATCCCCACCACCCCCATATATATTAAATATACCCCCACCAACCCCATACATATAAAATGTACCCTCACCACCCCCATATATATTAAATATACCCCTACCACCCCCAAATATATTAAATATATATATATATATATATATATATATATATATATATATATATATATATATATATATATCATAATACTGAGTGAAGTTATGGTGAGTAAAAAAAGTGACAAAAACCCTCCACAGGAAAGCAAATATGCAAATACAACTGTATGCTCATCTGCATGTCTTAGGCAGGTCTGCAACCCCACCTTTCCCCATTATCACCCAGCATACAGCACTTCCACTGCAGCAAGGGATTCTGGGAAATGACATGCAAATGAGCACACAGTGTCACTTTTTGCCTCAAAAACCATTTTTAACATTTTTTTATGCACCTTAACCCTGGCTGTGCTCAAAGCTGTGACCATGCAGCATGCTTAAGCCTATAGGGAACCATGTAAAAAATGGTTTTTGAGGCAACCCCTAATCCATGGGCGTGGATTATCTGTCATTGGAGTAACACAGGAACACTTGGTAGCTGTTACGCTACATGTTTTATGTGGAGGACTAATTATTTTGGCAAAACAGTACAGCTACGATCAGAGGAACGGAACTCTCGCGAGACTGAGTGACGTCATCACGTCCTGCGGAGGTACCGGATGAACGCAGAAGACGGGAGATGCCGATGTTAGAGAGGAATTCCATCTGAAGCCTCGACTGTCTACAACGGAGTACACCAGACTGTCTACAACGGAGTACACCCCAAGAGTACCATGAGTACTAAGAGTACATTAGGTACAGTGAGAGACCCAAGCAGGGCTCACTTAAACCGGGAACTATATCCGGTCTTAGGAAACTGTGGGCACTATAAGCAGTGCAGGTGCAGAGTGTGACATCATTAGAGCTCACGGCCACTTGAACTGTGGGTATACAACGCCTCATACTTGGATAACAACATAGGTGCATCGTTAGAGACTGTCAGAAGACCAGCTGAATATTATTAGCCCTTATGAGTGTGAGATACTCTGAATTCTCAACCGTTTTATGAGAACTCACAAAATGTGAGTTTTTTACTTACCGTTATTGTATTATTCTTTTTATTAAAACTGTGTTACACTATTTGTATGTTTCTCACCTTCCTTTTATATGCAACGCTCCGTACGAGATAACACTTGGCTGTGAAGTACGTGCTGTTGGATGTTCCAGATTATCTACACTGTTCCAGTTCCCAGAGTGGATACAAGGCTCGAATTAATTCAAACGCTGTGAGTGCATATCGTACCATTTAGGGGTTAAATTGTCAGAACATACTACCCTATGTTTCTCTTTCTTTTCTCCACTTGTGCCTAGGTCAATCTTTTGTAATATATATATATATATATATATATATATATATATATATATATGCATGCAACGGCTGGACCCCCCTTGTCTGACCCACCCAATCTCACATTGGCCCGTGTGGTCTAACCGGTCCCCATTACAAGGTCGTGTGTGGTGGTGCACCTGCAAGTAACAGGACTCCTGAGTCTCCCGCTTGGTGTTATAGAGGATGGCAGCAGGACAGGTATCTGAGGTAGTGGGTACGAGTCCAACTTACTTCACGTGCAGCGCCTCCACCTCATCAGGATCTATGCTTCCGCAGGGAGATGGTCCTGGTGAGGAACTCCTTCTCGGTGGTGACTGCCACTGTTGAGTAATCTCACACTCACACAGTGGGGGTTTCTTTGAACATGGCATCTTTATTGTGGATTGGGATGTAGCAGACTGCCCCATGCAGCTGCCGGCTCTAGCCGCACATCTCTCCGTGCTGTCCCTTTGCCAGGTACGCCCTCCCGTATTGAAGTGGGATTCCCTTTCTCCTAAGGAGATCACCACTGCGCCAGGTCCCTGGACACAGTGTGGCTTAGACAGACTTGATTGGTCACTCTGCTACCGCTAGTTACTGCACTAGGGTCACAAAAGTATTCCTGCAATCCCTTATGCAGGAAGATACATTTTACCAGCTGCTTCACACAACTGCTGGCTAACAATTACTAACTGACAGTGCTGTGCCCTTTATACCTCAGGGGGCAGGCGCATCTCTGATGTCACTATCCAGGGACTCAGAGCATACAGCCACTCCCTTCCTTACACAGGGCACCACACCAGGGTGTGAGGGAAAACCTCCATAACTACTGTTGGCAGGCCTGTACTTACCAGGACTTACTGCCAACAGGGAAGATGTACGCAGTCATTATTATGCATGGCTACATATATAAAATATCCCCCACCACCACCCCCATGTATATTAAATATTCCACCACTAGCCCAATACATATAAAATATCCCCCCACCTCATATAAAATATACCCCAACCAACCCCATATAATTCAATATATTCCTACCACCCCCATAAATATATTAAATATATCCCCACCACCCCCATATATATTAAATATACCCCCACCACCCCAATACATATAAAATATGCCCCCACCACCCCCATACATATAAAATATGCCCCCACCACCCCCATACATATATAAATATACCCCCACCACCCAAATACATATAAAATATGCCCCCACCACCCCCATACATATAAAAATATGCCCCCACCACCCCCATACATATAAGAATATACCCCCACCACCCCCATATATATTAAATATATTCCCACCACCCCCATACATATTAAATATACCCCCACCACCCCCATACATATAAAATATACCCCCACCACCCCCATACATATTACATATATCCCCACCATCCCAATACATATTAAATATATCCCCACCATCCCAACACATATTAAATATACCCCACCACCCCAATACATATTAAATATACCCCCACCACCCCCATTTAACGGGAATGGCCGGGCCCCCCTGACTCACGGGGCCCGGGACGCCAGTGCCCTCTGTCCCCCCGTTGGCCTTGCTGACACACATACACATACACTGACTGACACACATACACATACACATACACTGACTGACACACATACACTGACTGATACATACAGACTGACACACACACACACACACCCCAGTGATGCGCCGAAAACCGCCCCCCCCCCCCCCCCCCAGTGAGCTGCTGAGCACCTCCCAGTCCCGTACCTCCGCTGGGGGGCTGGCTGCAGCAGGAAACACAGCCCGCAGCTCCAACGGGGGGAGGAGACTCAGACAGAGTCCCCCGTGTCAGCAGCTCCACCAGGGTGGGGGGAGGTCAGAAGGGGGGGGGTAGGACACAGAGAGAAACATATACCCCACAGACAGAGACACACACACACACACACACACACACTGACTGACACACGCAGACACAAATAATTCAGTTACTATAAATATAGACGTGCAAATAGCTAAAACATGCGGTCAAACTTTTGTGTTTTGGAAGTGAAATTGTGTTGTGATTTTTAATTAAAAACATCACCATCACAAATACAATTTCTGTGACAAAAAAAAACAAAGAAGTTTCACTTACTATGCGCGTGCTCAGCACACACAGCTTTTTTTTTACACACAAACACACACACACACCATGATCACCATGCTATTCAGATGTGGTTAGCAGTACAATACAAAGCATAATTTGATGGCATTCTATTTCAGATGTGATACTGCATCAGTTGCTGACAACAAAGTAAACTCATGATAATAGTGATTCAGTTAAGATGCATTCTGTACCAGCGGCGCCGTGGTGTTCCTGCATAGTTCACAACACGTTTTTTCCCTTAGCAGCTGCCCAGAGATTCTTGGTGCATGAACAGGTCACAGCTGTTGGCTGTAATGCAAATTGTACACTGACAGAAGTGCCACTCTAATCAGTTCAAAGGCCCCTCTGCATACCATTAAGACATTTTAACTTACCAATAAAAGATAATGATCAATGCTCTTTCAACATTAGTCTCCCAGCCATATAAGGTTCAACAATTTTTAATAAAATTTTTTGTTCCTTTTTTTGACCTTGCGCATGAGCTGAAAGTAGGTTTCAATTAAATAATAACCCCCAACGGTCAAGGCATCTGTTCAAAGTAAATTGTCATGAAGGAAGAGTTAAAGGCAACATACAAGTCTGTTGGATTTTGACCTTGCCGAGGCATTAAAGCTCACTTTATGCCCTCGCTAGAGAAGATTACCGCTATTATAAAAAGGGTAACATTCTCTCAGTTGTTATTTAACTATTCTTTTACTGGAGGCTGGATAATGAATATGCACATTATGTAAAAGCCCCTTTTCCTCATATCAGATAATATAATTGCTATGGAAAATTAAACCAGTTTTGGAGTTTAAACATACCGTGCTATTAAATTTTGTTTTGAGGAATGTGCACAGTTTGTATTACACCTCTTGTCTAAAAGTGCTAATGTATGTATATCTTTATTTATAAAGCGCCATACATGTACATAGCGCTTCACTGCAGTAATACACGTGACATAATATTGTAACACATAGTGGGAAGCAGCGCTTCAGATAGGAAAGTAACAATAGAAACAGGAGTTCCTGCCCCAAATAGCTTACAATCTAATAATAAAGAAAATCTTCAAATATATCACAAAATATAAGATACATGTCAATATTAAAATATCAAATTAAAATACAATATTGAATGTCCCCAGAACAAAGAACATGAAAGATTCCTTATTTAAGTCTGACAGCAAGACACGAAATCAGACTTGACATTTCAGGAGTCTAGGATAAAGGGGTCTTTGTTGCCCGAAATGTTGAGTCTCATTTGGTGTCATACGTTTTCTGAATCGTTTTTCATATTCTTTGTTATGCTGAAATTCTATATTGTATTTTGATGTGATTATTTAATATTGACGTATGTTTTTTGATTTATATGTTATGTCATTTTTGAGCATATCACTTTGATGGATTGTCGCTTTTTAAATATTTCATAGACATTTCCCTTCTTTATTATTAACACTTATTATAAAACATATTTTCAGGTACCTTATCACGGAGCTTGTCCTTTAATACTTTTCTTTTAATAACATAAAATGTTTTCTGACAAAGGATTTCCTCCCATTTTCCATGTGGGTAACAAGTAATTGTGCTAATCACAAGAAATTAACATACAAAATCAGCGCTAATGCTACTGTGATATACATGTGACTCATGTAATTTAACTCACCCAGTGACAATAATTATTATATAATTACAATTAAAATGCAGCAGTAATGTACTGAGTCCAAATGTATGTTGGAAAAATTGTGAAACAATCTCTATTGTCGCTTGCTGCACATAGAACTCACAGATTCTCTGAAAACCATAGTTCAACACTTCACAATGATGGTTCTCCTTGACCAAACAATAGCGAGACCGTCAATCCTGGACTTTGGGAGTAGCCTCTGAAATTATGTCTCCGAATGTGGTTTGAGTATGTCTAAGAGTCTTGGCATTGAACATGATAGGATGGAACTCTGCATACAGTTAAACATTACGAGTTGTACAGTAGATTGGACACTTACTGAACATTGTGGTGAACAACATGCTGTTGTTATTTTATATGTGAGTGGATATTACACTTTTAGCTAAGTTTTAAAATATTTGTATTAACCTATTTCTTGTGCGCTTTTCCAATATTACTTTTTCAAGACTCATTAATATATAAAGGGACACGCTGAAGAGATTTGGGTTTTTGCTCTATTGACTTTAATCGATACAAACATTTCTTTTGATATAATTTTTTCCTTTAGCGCACACTCAATATTTTTGTCTTTATTGTCTTTGTAAAATAATTTAAGAGAGTTGTACAAGGGTGAAAAGTTTGCATTATGTATTCATTGTTAACATACAGTATATACTATATTTTAACACACCCTCAAAATGTATAAATGTGCATATTATGTGTGTGTTTATATATGTTTATGCAACTATAAAGTATATTTTGGGGTTCTACAAAATAAAATCACAAAAGTAGTGTTGGCAAGTATGCAAATACTGTCACTATTGGGAAAGCAGCCCACAAATGTCTATGGGGCACAGAGCCAGTGTATTGATTTTGTCTAATATGTTTCTCCATATGTCCTTTCTACGTGCAGTGGTATACAGTAGCTTCTGTAGATTGCCCAAATAGCTCAACTTCACGAGCTGTAACCTCATCCAAGTAGATCAGCACTTTTT
Organism: Ascaphus truei; assembly: GCF_040206685.1. Lineage (NCBI taxonomy): Eukaryota > Metazoa > Chordata > Amphibia > Anura > Ascaphidae > Ascaphus > Ascaphus truei. The sequence continues at coordinate 162,571,548 of NC_134485.1, forward strand.
CTCATAGAGAGTTTCTCTTTGCATTTTCTCTGGGTTGCTGGCGCAGCGCTGCTGGATCCCGAGGACGGCATATTGCTGAAGGGAAATAAAAAGTCATGAAAACACAGCGCTGCTACAAAGCTGTTTTCTGCCTAAAGGAAAAGTATTTTGCAGAAATAATGTGCCTTTTTAATAAATTTTTACATGAAGAAGCTATAGCGCAGGATCAAAAAACATAAATTTACCGCTCCAAAAATGTTTTGCACAAAAAAATTTTTGGTCTGTTTTTAGTACGTAAGATTATTTTATTCTTATTGCATTGTTAATTTTCCCAAAACTGGCTAATAGATCACCCAAGCTCACTACATCTTTGGAATGGTTTCTGCAGTCTTTCATGAACCAGGTACGGCAAATAAAACTACCACTTGAGAGCACATTCACATGTCTCAGACAGGTCTGCAGTTAATAGGCTTTCGAGTGCCTGTTAAAAAAAATATTCTTAAATTAGGTGTTACGCCGATGCTCGCCACAAACCGGGACCGGACCGCGGGGCTGAGGTGGGGTTATATAATCACCGACCTGAGTCCACGCAGACTGATCCGGAGTGCGCAGTTCATAGTCGTACATCGCAGGGTCAGGATTGGAGAAGGCAGCATCGTCGTTAATGAAGCAGGAGTTCGGCAACAGGAAATCAGGAGTGCCCCGCTTCAGCTTAGGAGCGTGAGCGCGGGGGTGGCTTCTGCGCGAGGAGCGGCCTCGGCCCATGACGCCGATCTCAGCAGGAGGAGACAGCAGGCTGGCCGAAGTTCACCGCAGGGCAGCGTCGGGAAGAACCAACGCTTCAGCGCAGAAGTCCAAGGCAGGTCACTGCAAGAGGATCGCAGCAAGCCGCAGGAAAGGAAGGGTAGCCACTGCTAGGAGGGAATGCAGCAGGTACCGGTGCTGGCAACACGCTTCAGCACAGACGTCCCGGGTAGACCACTGCAGGAGAATAGCAGCAGGCCAGTGCTGGCATCAACGCTTCAGCACAGACGTCCAGGGCAGGCCACTGCAAGGAGATAGCAGCAGGCCGCAGGAAAGGAAGGGTAGCTACTGCTAGGAGGGAATGCAGCAGTACCAGTGCTGGCATCAACGCTTCAGCACAGACGTCCAGGATAGGCCACTACAGGAGAATAGCGGCAGGCCACAGGACAGGAAGGGTAGCTACTGCTAGGAGAGAATGCAGCAGTACCAGTGCTGGCATCAACGCTTCAGCACAGACGTCCGGGGTAGGCCACTGCAAGGAGATAGCAGCAGGCCACAGGACAGGAAGGGTAGCTACTGCTAGGAGAGAATGCAGCAGTTACCAGTGCTGGCATCAACGCTTCAGCACAGACGTCCAGGGTAGGCCACTGCAAGGAGATAGCAGCAGGCCAGTGCTAGCAACAACGCTTCAGCACAGACGTCCAGGACCAGGCCTCTGGATACTCAGGAACTTGGAAGGTAAGAACGCTAGGAGAGAGGCCTGGGGTGGTTTGTGGCAGAGACAGTAACATAGAGGTAGGAATAGCTATGCTCGGCGCTGGTTCAGAGCCAACGCCTAGAATATAAAGGGCGGAGATCCAATCACAGGAGGAGGGTGTGTGAGAATTCCTCCAATGAAGTAGCACAGGGCAGAAGCTGCAATGAGAGGCAGCACCTGTGCCATAGATTGCCAGAGGAAGCCTGCAACTGCACAGGTCTGCAAGGCAAAAGTCAAAGCCAGTAGTGGATTCCTTACAGTACCCCCCCCTTCAGGTGAGACCTCCGGACGAACAAGATCCATCACAGATTTGGGGGACATGGAATTGTTCCTAAACCTCCTTAGGCGAGAGGTGGCGTTGAAAGCCCATAGTTTGTTGGGATTCCTTACAGTACCCCCACCACTGGGTGAGAAGCCTGGGTGAACAGAACCATTCATAGGTCTGGGAGACATTGAGTTGTTCCTGAAGTGTCTCCGGCGAGAATTAGGTCCACAATCCAGATGTACATTGGCGAGTGCCATGAAAGACAGCGGTGGTACTGCAGTTCTTGGTACATGGACAATGGGACCTGAGGGCTCCGGAATGGGAACATCGGAAGGACAGTAGCCAGGTGTCCGGTGCATAGTAATAGTCCAAGAGTATGGGACACAGGACACAGATTGTTGGACAAAAATGGCAGAGGGACCTTCAGAGAAGGCAATGTCTTTGGTGAAATCAGCACGGAGGAAGTTGCGAGAGTCTTTAGCTTCCAAGGAATTCCGGGTGGTTGTTAGCAAGGGAATGGGGCGGGAGGGTTCACTACACACTATTGCAGCGGTACTTTTGATACCAAGCAGGGTTGCTATCCCAAGCAATTTGCGAGAGTCTGTAGCAGTGTGTATGCAACTCATGGTACTGGCAGTTGAAGAAGGATCCGCTTCCTTTAGTTTGTGATCTTTAGAGAGAATCAAATCCGAAATTGTGGCCTTGGCGAAGGACATAATAAGCATGTCTATACCCATAGTGGACCCATAGAGAACAGGAACGGACGCTTCAGGTAAAGCGACGAGGTCCAGTAAGGGTGTCTTCGTCTTAGAGAGAGGCCAATTGCCATACAGATTGGGCACTTTGGGCACCGCACAGAGACCTGCGAGTAAGGAGTCTGTTTGAAAGGTGAGAAAACAGATTTTATCCAAAAAACAAGGCAGGCGGTTAAGCGGTGCATCAACCTTAGGGAAAAAAGTCTTGGGGTTAAAGCTGGGTGCCTCCAACACAGAGAAAGAAGACAGAGAACTAGAGCTTGGCTTCGGAGTGGAGGTCCCAGGTACCCAGGTCTCACATGATACTGTGGGAGAAGCAATGCAAATTGTTACTGTTTTAAACATAGGGTCTTTAACATCGGTAGCTCCAGGCACCTTTTTGAGAGGTAACCCTAGTTTTGGGACAGGACAGTCAATAGCAAGTACCCCAAGTATTGTGGAAGACACAGAGAAAAATAAGTCCATTTTAAAGACGGGATCTTCTGAAAAAAGGGAACGTTCCAAATGCGATACCCCTGAGTTCG